>NC_091928.1:43803136-44050636 GCF_041260155.1 Ptychodera flava
TCGCCAAACATAGGCCTACTTTTGGGGGCAATTTCAGCCATTTTTTCCCAACAAACGATGTCAGAGACGTTTCTATGGTCATATAAAGCAGTTAAGTTTGTGCCTATGAATTTTTATCAACTTCTACGGCTTACTTTTGGTGCTATGTGTGTATTGTCGATCTATGGCTCGCCAAACATAGGCCTACTTTTGGGCTGCCGCAACTACATGCACAGCTGATTCTTGTGAATATTTTACATAGTTAGACTGTCTAATCATTATTTAAGCCCCCTAACTTAGTTTTATTCTTGTTCATGCCCTGCAAATCACTGCTTTGGCCTCGTAGGTCGTACACCGTCCCGCCATCAGAAGACAAGATGGCCTTGCTCACGTTTACAAATTGTTTAGGCCCAAAGATTGCACAATATCACATATTTTACTGTTGTCAATCCAACTTATGTTATATTTATATTTGATGCTTGGGTTACAATTTCGCGGTAGTCCTCGTAGGCATTGGCTACCAATATTCCATTGGGTAACCGGAGAAGTCGGGCAGTTGCGAACTCGGCCATCGCCAGCGCCGATGGTGCCGACCAACTCGGCCAGTGCAGTGGGACTCGGCCAGGAGAAGTCTGCCACTCGCAACAAAGCAATATGATTGCATACGCATTCTCTTCACAGTTGAATATGCCAACAATTTTAACTTTTTACTACCATAGTTTTGTTATTTTGTCGGTTTAATACTACCGGGTACTACGAACATTCAGAAAACAACTCAAAGTCGAAGAGCTCCCACGTCCACCCAGCAAAACATGTACGGTCTGCCTCCGTGTTTCTGCAGATCGCGTGCGTACCGTATTAAAGTTCAGGCAAACATTATGCCATTTCTTCAGTAAAATTCATGGCTTGATGACTCTTAACTAAGTTGCTTCGCCATCTCCTATGACTTTTTAACGAACTTCAAGTGTAACTATGACGAAGACTGCAAAACTCGCTACCACGATCGCGATACACGCCATCTTTAATTTTACCCAATGTGTGTATATCATACGTGCGTTGAACTGTGATCTGTGAAGTTTGCAAACATTACGCTCATCTTATGAATGACATTTAGATCGCTTCGTATATAACTTAAGTGAGACTTCAAAAAAGAAACACTAATATGGAGCATATATTCTAACAGGGTGCATACTGTACTGGCCGACTTCTCTTGTATTCGGTCATTGTCAACTGTCAGTGTCTGTCTGTTTGGAGTCGATGCAGGATGTGGTGGTCGGACATTCCACGCCTAATTTTACTGACCCCTCAGCCTTTCAAGATAATAATATCGTTGTAAGAGTGGATTTGAGTGACCGTGATTTGTCACAGTTTTCCTTTTCACTGGTAACGGGTAGTATATCACTGTTCAGTTACCATGTTTCAACTCGTCAATGTTGACTGAAGTCCGATAGCATAAAGGCGAGTTTCAGTGCCATAGCGTTGTACGCTGTACACGCGTACACTGGGCTGTACGATCGGCCTTGTACGGTAACACTAATAGCGCATACATGGCATCATGAAATCATGCCGCAAATATAGGCGCACTGTCAGAAATTTACGAAACTTGTCACAAGCGTTGTTCAATAGCAAGTGGTTTGACACAACAAGTATTATTTTTGTTCAAGACCTGTATCAGTGTGTTTCGGGTCACAGTCTAAAAATAGCACACAGCTGAGAGGTATAAACCATCATTGCAACGTACGAATTCAGTTGTCAATTATCATTAGTATTTATTTCTATCATGCATAGATACGATGAAATTACTCTCAAAAGTGTACATTACCTCATAGCATGTTCAATTTCGCATTAAATAATCATATTTGTGAGCTTTCGAGCCCATTTTCACGACCAAGTCGCTCGAACGACGTGTATTCCGACATATTGCTTGTTTACATTCAGAACGAGGCTCTGCAGCCTATTGAATTATGCAAATTTCTATACGTCCGCTCAAGCTCTTGTGATGCAGTTTTATAGATCTTGTAAGTCCGTTGCCTTTTGACAATGCGTTGTAAGGGGGGAATTGTGTAAATAAACGTGGTGAGTTTTTCGAGGGTACACAGTACGCTCGTGGGGTGTGACGACCACCGCACACCGCATATTATCGCTGTTGTGTATCATTTAATTTTCAATACTCGAAGTTCAGTATAGATTACATTCGTTGCATATTTGGAGGGATGGCGCTTCACACGGGATGATTGACACATTAAAAGTGGAAAGCTATGATAAAGGGGAGAGTAAATAGTTCGTTTTTCTGAAAAAAGTTAGAAATCAAAGGCACTCATTGAAATTTGTGTTTGCATTATTTATGATCAAACAAACAACCTTTTGTCCGGGGCCATGTTCTCGAACAATCGCCTGTGCAGGGTGTCAAGGTCAGTGGAAGGTCGCACATGTGAACACTCTATTGAAAGTTGGCCATGAGAACGATGGGTCATACTATAATGTTCAACACTGACCGAATTGATTTGACCTGCGCAGTAATAGTAAATATATTCACCCTTTGTATGTTTGCATGTTCGAAGAGTAGAACGCGTACGGTGTAACGCCATCTGTTCTGTTTGTATAGTTGTTGGGGTCTGTGTCTTGAGGTTGCCACATTCTAAGTCAAGTTGTCCTTCAACTCAGCCACGCCTTGGTTGTCAAATTGTGATGGCGGCGGCGGTAGCTTACAACTGCGCCGCATTTCGCATCACCGGTCGACACACGGTCTGCTATGTTCGCCTCCGATCGACCACCTCACCCCATGGGGGTAAGAACAACAGCGTCGGTGATCATATCCAAAGAGCGAAATCCTTCGATGACATACCAGGACCCGACACCGGATTTTTCAAAACTCTGACTTCAGTTACAGTGGCGATATTGACCGGGCGGTGGCATAAACAGAGACCAACAATCACACAGATGCGACGAGACTACGGCCCAATTTGGAAGCATAAATATGGATCGCTGAACATGGTAGCTGTTACGGACCCAAAACATTTCGAGGACGTGTTGAGGAATGAGGGAAAGTACCCGAAGAGAATGCCATTTGAACCATGGATTGCTCATCGAGACAAGCGAAGACTTGCACAGGGAGTGCTGCTTCAGTGAGTGGCTGTATCACCTGCACATGACACATCGTTATGCGAAAGCCCGTTTAATGCAAAACCCGACGGGACTCTCGTATAGCGAAGTGTTAAAATGCCTGCCTTGGTTGGCCGTTGGGTTTGGCTTCTGTCGTGCGGCTCACGCCTTGCCCCAATCAAGGCCAGGTGCGAGCCCCACAACAGAAGTCCAACTCCACGGCCAACCATAGACTCTGTAATTTTTTCTCGAGAGTCTATGGGCCAACCAAGGCTACAATTATTTCAGCTAAATGCCTGTGAATTTTAGCTACGTACCCAAATAGCGTGGCCGAAGAGCCCAAGCTCACGATCGAGTATATTAAATCCTAGACGGTAGTATGCGCCTCGAAAGTGGCGTGAAAGACTAAATTTTTTTGTTCAAACTTTCCTCAAGGAATCCTTTAATTAACCGGACTATTCTAAAATCAAGAATAAAAATCGGGGGTCACGGTGCAAGTTTTGGTACCAAAGAAAGAAATTACCCAAGATTTACCGATATTTGAGATTCAAAAACGGTCGTCATCTCTGCGTTAACTCTCTACAGAGAAAAATACAATCTGCAATTTTCGAAAAACTAAGAACGTGATTTTTCTCTCTCATACCAAGCGCTTTAAAATGAGTCCCCACAAGAGGTAGATCAGCAAAGAATGGTAACAATTTGAGTGCAATACCTGTCCCCGAGGCGCATTCCGTACCTTAAGCTTAGCCCTTTGAGCGCTGTATTTTTTCCCACCAAAATTTTAGTGCAACATTTTACCATTTTGATGAATTTTTCTGTAATTTTTTGATAATGTTGGACCATCAGAGCCTCGAGAGCTGTTGAAAAGTATATACATAACGAACTTACCTTATTAGAGAAATATATCTCAATTTGCATAATCAAAGTTGACAAAATGTGCTATGTACACTGAAGATACTGTGATATAATTATTAAAGTCATTTAACATTTTTATTGTAGCTAATTACTAGATTTACATATTTAACGAACTTTCCTAATTAGAGATATATCTTGATTGACTTGGTAAAAGTCGACGAAATCTGCTCTGCATATTGAAGATTGATGAAATATTGATGATAGTTGAATTGTTTAGCATTTTTACATCAGCAAAATACTAATTTGCACATAAACTAACTTTCCCAATTAGGGTATCAGACTGGAAGGACTCTAAAAAGTTTTATGAAGCTTGCTATGTAGATTGATGAGACAATTATGTTGTATTAGTGAAATATTTTTCGTATTTTCATGTCAACTTATTTATAATTTGCATATCTAATGAGCTTTGGCATATATAGCTTGAAGGACTTGACCAAAGGCAATTACAATTGCTATATTAAGTGAAGATACAATGGCAGCAGTCACAGAAATTTAACATTTTTTTATGATAATTATATATGTGTATACTTAAAGGGGAAGTTCACCGAGAATGATTTTAAATTTTTGTTAGCTTTGTGGTCACTTACCCCAGAAAAAGCTATTTTCCCCATTTATAACTCGCGCAATTTTTTACAAAAACCGATAAAAATAGTACATGAAGTTGCCCATGTAATTGAATCACGGGGAAAAAAGCTCCAGGCTTGGAGCTTGCATCATGTGATGCGTGGGTATACATTGTCCACTCACCCAGGCTCAAACCAGGCTGTGCGTATTTACATAACTTTTGTTTATACTGAGTATCCTTGCTTAAACGATGAATCACTTATAATAAATGTACGCTGTCAGATTTTGTGTTGCTGTTTACTACTGTGTTGCTGTGAGTGGACAATGCGGGGCCATACCCGTCCGTGACCACAAAGCTAGCACATATTCAAAAATCATCCTTGGTGAACTTCCCCTTTAATGACCTTTGGAATTAATCTGTGGTGATGATGTTGATCATAACACTTTCGATGAAGTTGCAAACATGTAGCAAAAGTTTAAATTTACAGACAACTGCAATATATACTGAAATACGTGAGCATTTTTAGCTCATATCTGGTTACCTTTTAGCGCCTATTGAAGCCTTAATATTAATGTACTGCCTGAAAAAGATCTCGATACAGTTGATGGCATTACAGGGACAGCCAACCAGCCGATTTTGAGAAAGTCTAACCGCCCTAGGTGTTTCAAAGTGTAAATTTGCTGAAGCATTTAGAATGAAACTAAAATTCATGATATTTTTATGAAGCACTGAACAGCACGTGTATACGATCCTGCTTTATGCTTTCAACTTTGTATATTCATAAGGGAAGGACCTGACTGGCATCGCCACAGGGCTGCGCTCAACAAAAGAATGATGAGACCCGCAGATGTTGCATCATATAGTGACACTATCAATGACGTCACCAATGACCTTATAAAGAAGGTTATCAGAGCCAAGAAGTCCAGTGGTAACAATATTGTACCGAACATTGAAAATATATTGTTCAATTGGTCACTAGACAGTAAGTTGTGAAAGTTTGTTTTATTCATTTGAATGCACATGATGATTACGCTTGTATCAAAATTAAAAAATACTGAAGTGCACGTTTTAAGTTAGAACACTTCATGACTTTACAAAAATTGTGAGCATTGCGGTTTCCCAAACGCGAAAAGAAAGCATCTTACCCTCATGTGTGTAGTTCGTATAATGTTATGTCGCGGTCTGCAGCAGTGGAAACGTTTGTTTGAGCGCCATCACTGCTGGGAGTGTGGTTTTCACCCTAAGATTTTCTAGAATGATATGCATGAAATGATTGAACATATAATAAGTGAAGACAATTACAGTTTTCTGTATACATGTGATATTTATGCACACCATATTAAAAATTCAGTCAATGCGGACTAAATTTTGGGAATAAATCCTATATTCGTGTGCCCATGCCGTTTATCTGACTTGTACGTGTGTGAAAATGCTGTCAAATCCCGAATGCACTATGATGTAGATACGCACGTCAATTTGTTTCACGGTATGATCCAACAGCAGTTCCCACAAACAGTTGATCCACAGGGATTGTGTCATTGACGATGACTTGTTTATTAGACTTGTGTATTTTATTCGATGTCAGTAGGCGATATTGCATGAAACTATACCAGGTCCAATGATATATAATAACTTATGTCTTCAGCTGGCTGTGGTGTTATTTTTAACAAGAAATTGAATCTTCTTGACGACGAACCACGCCCTGAAGCTCAAATTCTAATCCAGGCAGTACACGACATGTTCGAATCAACGCTGTGGTTGTACTGGACCCCGGTCAGAATTCATCGACTTTTCAACAGCCGGGTTTGGAGGAAACACGTCAACGCATGGGATACAATCTTTGCTACAGGTATGAACATGTATGTATGTATGTATGTATGTATGTATGTATGTATGTATGTATGTATGTATGTATGTATGTATGTATGTATGTATGTATGTATGTGTGTGTGTGTGTGTATGTACGTACGTACACATACAAAGCGGGCGAGTGGTAATTTTCTTCGTTTCATATCTTCACAGCGAAGAAGCTGATTGACGACAAAATGAATGACGTCACCAAGAGAATGGCTGCTGCAGAGAACATAGGTATAGAAGGGGCCGATCTCGTCACGTACATGATTACGAAGGGAACACTTAATGTCGATGAAATTTATGCCAATGCGACGGAGTTGCTGGCTGCAACTGTCGATACGGTGAGGTTAATTATATAGTATTTTTAATTAAGTCTGTCAAGAGCAAGCTAAAAATTGAAAATGCAACGAAAAAAGTTACTCAACTTTCTCATGTATACAGCATTGAAACTTGAAACTAAAACCTTAAGAGGCTGAAATCTTAAGTAATTTCTTCAGTTGCGCTTAGTGTATCCTCTTAACTTTATCCCCATGAACGTTGAATGTGGCATAAGAGAATCCCAGACACATCTAGGAAAAGTAGAGGCAATGGATATAGTCAGGGCCCTTAAAAGTTGCTGCCAAGTTCTGTGATTTTTTGAAATTTCACAAGTTATCGGGAATCAGTGTTGCAGTCTGTATTTAAAGTTTCCTTTGAGAAATGATGATGAATTCCGGAAATCGGCTAAGTCGCAAAGAGAGGTAGAAATTGTCGCCCGGGGGGGGGGGGGATGAAATGTCGCTTTCCTGAAGCTGATGCACGTGATCAAAAACTCATATTTTTCGTTGCAGACAGCGAACAGTATGCTGTGGACTTTGTACTGCTTCGCCAAGCACCCACGAGTCCAGGATGCACTGTACGAGGAAACTCAGCGGGTCGTGCCGAGAGGAGAGACGCCAACACACGAACATGTCAATCAAATGCCTTACTTGAAAGCAATTGTCAGGGAGTCGATGAGGTAGTAATTAGTCTTCAATCCTAATTTTCTCGTGAATGATTTCAAGCTCAGGCCAGATATACATAGCAGCCATGATAATCTATGACGTCATCATTTCGCTTGATATAACATGAAATAAAGTGTGTACGTTGCGAAATTCGAACGAGTTTGTTTTAAATTTTACTATCAACTGGTTGTATCTGCCGAAATACACTTACTTTTGCATTAGGGACATAAAACACTATCAATATGCCGAAAAAGTACAGAAAAATATAACAGTATTACCGTCATACTGAAATGGCATTTAGGATAACATGATGATTTGGAAAAAGCTCGTATTGTACTTCCCTAAGCCAAGTAATCGTTCTCATAAATTGGTCGGTTACGTTTGTTAATAAACGGCTTACTTTACCTGATCTAGATTATACCCTCCAATCGCCAATTTGGCTAGGATACTGGACAAAGATATTTCAGTCGGCGGTTACCAGATACCAGCCGGTGTAAGTAGCCGTAAGCGTTACTCTGATCGCAGTTTTTGATGTTTCTACCAAAATGTTGCGCTCTGTATCGACCCGATCATGGCAAGTATCACTTTCTATACGGTGTGTTAAAACGAGCCTTGGCCTTGACATTGTGATTCACAGGTATCTGATGTATTCACAGGCCATACAAATGTAGGGCATACCTGACAAATACAGTTTCTCAATTATTTTGATAGACAGCCATAGTTGGGCAGATGTGGCTGATGAGTCGAGATCCAAAATGTTTCTCGGATCCGCTAGAATTCCGACCAGAGAGATGGATTCGAGTTGAAAAAGAACACTTCTACGGATTCAAGTCCTTACCATTTGGCTACGGACCGCGGATGTGCATTGGTGAGGTTTCTTCCTTTTCATATTTAGATACATATATATATGCATATGTTTGTCTGTGTGTCTGTCTGTATAATGTATGTATGCATATATATATATAATATATATAATATATATAATATATATAATATGATATATATATATATATATATATATATATATATATATATATATATATATATATATATATATATATATATATATATATATATATATATATATATATATAACTGCGATCATAGTAACGCTTACGGCTACTACCCCGGCTGGTATCTGGTAACCGCCGATATATCTGGTATATATATATATATATATATATAATATATTATATAATATCTATATAATATATATATATATATATATATATATATATATAACTTTTGGTGGAGGGACTGAGCTATTCTGGTGCGTCGGGCAATGTGTAGGAAAATCTGTACAAATATTTCAGTGACACAACACACACACACATATACATATATATATATATATATATATATATATATATATATATATAATATATATAGATATTTCTTTTGTGTTTTTGTATTGACTGTTTGGCTATTAATGTCATCTAGAATAACGTATCACTCCCTAACTAAGAAGACGATTTTTCTATTGTTTTCACAGGGAAGAGGCTTGCTGAGCTAGAAATACAACTGACATTGGCAAGGGTTAGTTTTACATCAATTACTTTTCGTTAATTGAAGTATTGGCACTGCCTGTGTGTTATGTAATTTTTGTTATATAGAAGTGGACTAAACCTTTACTTATATGCAGGAAAAAATCAATGAAATATTGCTCAGATTTTCCTGCACATTGCTAGTCCCCCTTTGATATCACCGGAGCCTAATCTTCTTTATGTTACCTTTGTGTTTGCTTAGATAGACACCCCCTGGCTGTGTGAAACTAGTGAACTTTCTAAGATCACGTAAATTTCAAAAAAAGTGTTCAGTCCGGTAGTATTTAGTGTTTGCCTGGGTCTGCAATTTTACGACTGCATGTTTGACAGACAGTTCTAATTGTTATGGTTATTTTTTACTTTTTGCAGCTGTGCCAAAACTTTATTCTGACATCTACGACCGATGTGAAAGTCAAAATGACGACCTTGGCCCTGCCGGACAGACCTCTGAACTTGAAATTCATTGATAGAAGATCCAGAGAAACCTGACGGACTCCTCTGGCTGGGATAGAAGGAAAGTGTAGCAATCGATGGCAGACTGTGGCGATGCAACCCTTTCCCTGACCCTCCTAACAACTTCGTCGGAAAAAGTGCCTCAACATAATCATTGTTTGATGGTTGCTGCCTTGCAATATGACAACCTTTGACCTGGCTAAATTGATGGGAAACTTTCTCCCGTATGTCAAACATGACAAGTTATTCTGTCGAAGTAAAGAAACTATCAGACATTTGATTGACGGATCGTTGATTTACATGACCGAAAAACAGGCAATCACTGTCAATCATATATAAAATAACTTGTGTACGATATCAGGTGATTGCTTGTCAGTACCATTTTGAGGAATATATATTTACTGTGTCGACCAAACTTTTTGATTAGCTGCTGAATGTAAAAAGCTGCTTGTTAAGCGAATAAATAGGTCTGTAAATCGAGCTGAGGTGTAGTCAATCTGTTTATCCCGATTCCATGTAAACTAGACCAGAATCAACTTTTCATTGAAAACAATGGATTTGGTCCAAACTATGGCAATGAAAGCATTAAAGATGTTAACTCCCATCCCACCTTTAATTAATATAATCTCAATGGCCGAAATGGACACAAAACATTATAGATAATAACAAAAATGGCAATGGACACCCTTTGGATACATCACCATGGTCGCTACTATACACGGTACATGCTGATTAGTCTGGTCTGAGATGAGCCTGAATCCAGGGTGCCTGATGTATTGATATGGGAGACATGGTGTGTTGTTCATGGTATCGGGCTCACTATCAGAGGATGGTGAGATCGAGACTCTAGATCGGTGTTGTACCCTTGAGCAAGGCACTTTCCTCCTCAGTGCTCTACTGGGTAACTGGTATAATGGGTACCTCATCCTGTAATTGGGCGTACGCCTGTTGAATGATGGATTTAGTGAAACAAACAAATGTTATGGAAAACCTAAGAGCAACATTGAGCGACAGTTTGAAAGGGAAGTTCATTGTTTCTTCTTTGGAGGCAAAGTCAAGAAGATGACGCGAACCTGGATCATGGAGCCTGGAAAGCAGTGAATAATGATGACATGTTCTTCTGAAATAAATGCGCGTCGTTGCTAGGGAATGAGACGGTTACTTTTCGTATTAGTTGAGTTTGCTAACGCCAACGCAATGGAAACTAGTATGGCAGTCTTTCACACGGGTCAGCATTTTATATAACTTTGAACTTTTATCTGCACCAATGACGAACTCTTGATTTTATAGTTAAGGGCCAATGATTCCCCTAGATGGATGGAAGAAGAGGAGGGAGTTGATTTTTTTCTGTTCATGCCGTCTTTCCCAAAATGAGATGACTGCCATTTACATATTTCAAGTATGGACTGAGTATTACTTGTGTCAGATGTTTAATAGTATATGTTGATCTCCAATGGCTGGATCGCATTTAAGGCAACATTACCACTCAAGGTGGTGAGGTTTACACTGCTGCCAGATGTGGTGATTAGTCAATGTTTTGATGGCAAAGTAGATGAGAAAGATACCAATCGATAATTCATATCATGAACCAATTATTATTGTGTATAAAACTAACAGATACTGCATAGAAAGCCACACATAGGGAGACAGGTACAAGGCATATTAATGGAACAGCTTTCAGGTGTATCGCCAGGATGTTCGCCAGGTACGACGTCAACATTGAGCCTGACAACTTTGCTGGAGCCGCGACGTTACTGAGCAAAACGATCGACGGCATCCCCATTCGATTCTTGGGAATAGCTAAAGCTTTAATGGCTCAAAATTTCGTTTGCAATACCTTCTATGTTTCCATGTCTGGATTTATCGGGTTACCTTTTTGTGAAAATGTCATGAGAGCACGGCATCGATCACGACATATCGGTCTGTGTCGCGGCTGCATCTTTAAACGGTAAAAGTGCAGGAAAACAGTTCCGGTTGACGGCGTACAACAGGGTAACATGGATGTCTTATCTGTGCTGGTCTACGTTACACAGCTGGCGATCCGGGCCAATTCATATGATGATATTCCTGATCACATGAACTATCCCGTAACTTTTTTCTGTACTATGCATGCCGTTCATCATCATAAGTGCACGTCGCTACGCTTGCGTGCCAGACCTATCTGTCGTGATCGATGCTTTGCTCTCATGACATTTTTATGAAAATGTGACACGATAAATCCAGACATGGAAACATAGAAGGCATGCCCAACGAAATTTGGAGTTGCTAAAGCTTTAGCTATTCCCAAGAATCGATTGGCGGATGCAGTCGATCTTTTAATGGTTCAGTAACGCCGCGGTTCCAGTCATGTCTTACGGTTCAATGTGGATGTCGTGTCGGACATGGCGATAAACCGAAAGCCACAAACTTAAAGTAAGTTCAACCGCATAAAAACACATGTAACGTCATCAGAAAAGCGACATACAAGGCACAAACATCAAGTCACTCGAAGAACCACGATAAATTTCCTTCATCACATAAAAATTCCGTAAATTTTCGATCGGAATCGAACCTGCAGCGTAGGGCTGTAGCAAAGACGGGCCGCTTTCACTAATTAAATGAAATTAATCCGCATAAACAAAACACGATCATGCCAAAAATCATGACATTTGTGACAATAATTTTGATCCAAAAACACTCGTATGCGAAAATGTCAAACAGAAATAAATACCAAGGGATTATATATCAATATCCACACACATGTAAGCTCAAGCACGTATGTATATGTATGTTAATGTTCCACGTTGTTTTCGCCTTTGTTCACTCTATCAGTACGATACAGATAGAACAAGTCATTGTCAATGACATAGTCCCTGCAAAATATAAATGTCCTGTAAGACATTGAAAGTGCATAAATCCAATTGTCCCATTTCCTTGACTGTCCATCCTGGTACTTCTGCCGGCATGTTGTCCGAAATGAACATTTTTGTGCAAGGAATGTGTAAAATCAACTTGTATTTTGATGGGTTTCGAACCTGGAAACCTGTAACGTGGAAGTCTACCATTATAACCACTTGGTGAAGTTCACATGCACAAAACGTTTTGTTTGAAAAATGAGATATATTGGTAAAAACTACAGGATTTAGAGAATGCAACTCCTGTTGGGGAGTTTTTAACCCTTTGAGTGAATTTTTCCCCCAAAATTTTACTAATTTCATTAATCTTTGTGTATTTTTTTATAATTTTTGAGCAAGAGGACATCATATTTCATTCAAAGGGTGAATTAACAAGACTGATGGATTAATACCAATGGAAATACAAGAATGAAAGGGTCATGAAAATGATCAATTGCAAATGCAGTTGGCAAGTCCACAACTGGTTAGGAAGAGTGTTTCCTATGTCCCTTTGAATACTGGTAGAGAAATATGAAGCGTCATTGAATAAAAGTCATTAAAACATAGAAAAAAAGTAAAAATCCGGGCGGAATGCCAATTTTTTAATTGCATATTTCATTTTGTGTAATTATTTTTTGATAATTTTTGAGCAAAGGGACATCACATTTCATTTGCTACACTCTTATATCCAAATTTTGGCAAAAATCTGAAAAAATAACAGGGGTGCATTTTGCGAAGGCAACAAATTTGCTTGGTGCTCAAAGGGTGAATTAACAAAACTGATGGATTAAAGGCCTGATAGCTGTATCTTTTTCGCATTATTTTTGTGATTTTACTTCCAAACTAAAACAAGTCATTTGGAATGTACTCATTGAGGGTTGTTATATACCGATAGAAATAAACTGTCAACTGGGACTAATGTGCAATTTGAGCAAGATAAATAATAAAAGTTTTGCCCAAACATAAAATGGCGCCCTCATGCAAATAAAGCAAAAACTCAGTACGCATAACAATTTTTCAGTCGTAAAGGACTATATCCTTTAAATCTATAGAATTTAAAGAAAACCAGATAAAAAAAGAAAGCCTTTTTCAGGTCCACAAATTTCAAGAGTTACAGCTACAAGGGCTTTAATACCGATGGAAATACTAGGATGAAATAGTCATGAACATGACCAATTGCAAATGCAGTGGGCAAGCCCACAACTTGTTAGGAAGAATGTTTACTCTGTCCCTTTGAATACGCTAGAGAAACATGCTGAAAGACTCATTTAAATGAAAGTGATTAAAATGGAGAAAAAGACAAGTGGTCGTTAAGGGCGCCATAAAATAGAGACGGAATGCCAATTTCAAACCATTTTTCAGCCAAAATTTAAAACACTAAACACACCTAATTTTGATTATCTCACAATCTATCAAAAAGTTCTGGCGTCCGCATTGTATTGTCATGCAAATGATATGGACTCCGAAATGTTAACGCATTTTGTAGACAATGGTAATATAACCTTGTACAGAACACAGTAACTGCTTGTTCTTGAGAAGAAATATGTTGAAATATTAACGAATTGTTTTGAAATCCATCATGGCAGCCAAGGTCACATGACCACTCACGATTTTATTGGCCAGATGTTTCGGCTTATGGCATGCAAGCCAAACACTAAATTGCAATTGGCAGTTTTGGGAAGGAGCCATTTATAATATTGAAATAAGAGTCGACGTACATATGCACACTGTCCTTGTGCCAAGTTTGACAAAAATCAGATCAGGCATATCCGCATAATGGCTCAATATATCAAAAAATTGCAACAAAATGGCCACTAGATGACCATTTTGGAATGTATCATGACAAAAATTGACATGACTATTTATGTCATAGTAGATTGTCCTTGTGCCAAGTTTGAACAAAATCGTTTTGGAATGTCTGCATAATAGCACCAGACAGGAAAAAAAACACAACAACAACAAAATGCCCGCCAGGCGGCCGCATTAGGCGTATCACAACAAAATTGACATGCATATGTATGTCATAGTACATTGTCCTTGTCCCAAGTTTGAACAAAGTCAGTTTTGGCATGTCTGCGTAATAGCGCCAAACACGAAAAAAAACCTGCAACAAAATGGCCGCCATATTGGGGTGTATAACAACAAAAATGACATGCATATTTATTGCATAGCACATTGTCCTTTTGCCAAGTTTGAACAAAACAAGTCTGTGCATGTCCGAGTAATGGCTCTACACATGAAAAATTGCAACAAAATGGCCGCCAGGCGACCATTTTGGATCGTATCGTGACAAAAATTGACATGCCTAGGTATGCCATAGTACATTGTCCTTGTGCCGAGTTTGAACGAAATCAGTTCTGGCATGTCTGAGTTATGGCTCTAAACATTAACAAATCGCATCAAAATGGCCGCCAGGCGGCCATATTGGATCGTATTGCGAAACAAATTGACGTGCATATGTACCCAGAGTACCTTGTCCTTGTACCAAGTTTGAATAAAATTGGGTCTTGCATCTTTGAGTTACAGCTGCGGACGCACGGACGCACGGACGGAACCCAATCTAATAGTTCCCCCGGACTACGTCCGCGGGGACTAATAACAACACAATCAAATAACCTGCAATTGACCCTAGAAGAACGCAAACGTTGTCTAAAAAAGTAGGTCACCTGGTCGGATGAGCAGAGGATGTGACAGCTTTCAAATATGGCGGTCTTCGGCAACACGATGTCCGTTATCACCAGACAAAACTGCAGCCTGAGCTTCTCAGCATCGTCAGATTCCGCTCAACTACCGCGTCTCGGACGAATGACGACAGCACGTACATAAGAGAGAACATAAACCGTTTAATGACATACCGGGACCAAAGAGCAGTATCGTCTCACTGGTAACCTCATACATTGCCGTAGTTGCAAGCGGTGAACTGTACAACCATGGCGAACGTTGACAAAGCTCCAGCAGGACTATGGTCCGATCTGGAAGCAAAAGTTTGGGTCCTCAGAAGTCGTTGATTTGGGCGATCCGACATATTTTGAAATCGTACTGCGAAGTGAAGGAAAATACCCGAAGAGAACAGGATTACAACCTTGGCTGGCGCATCACGAGCAGCGAAAGTTAGGCCGCGGTGTTTTGCTTCAGTAAGTGTTGTAACACACCTCATCCGCAGTCAGTGTTCTAATTCGCCAATTGACAGTCACGTGGGATGCGTTCTTTTTGTGCTGATCCACGTAAACGATGTCATCAGGCATCATTTGTCAGAACTGTTGCCTGCCAGGCATCAGTTCCGAAAAATGATGCCCGCTGACGTCAAAAAAAACATTGGCGCATGCGCGAACTGGAATGTAAACAAAGATGCCGTCTGCGGACGAGCGAAACGATAGTCGAGACATTTCGCGGTTTATCCTACTTTCTTAAGAAGAACTAAATGCCCTGGTTTCAAACAAGGACTCGAAACGAACGAAGACGATAATCAAAGGTGCATTGAACGTTTTGCAGAAGTATTGCGACCCTGTCGGCAAAAACTTTTTCTTGCTGAACCACTCCAACATATTACATCATATAGCTTACATGCGACAACTTTTGTGTATGATACGTTCTTATGTATGACTACGGATGAGGTGTGTTACAAAACACATATTGACTGGCCATTAGGGCAACAGCATACGTCTTTAACCCCTCGGGCCTGTGAGTCACCCCCAAAAACAGACTGTTTCCCTCGGCCTACGGCCTCGGGAAACAGTCTGTTTTTTGGGGTGACTCACAGTCCCTCGGGGTACAGACCTATGCTGTTGCCCTCATGGCCAGTCAATATCTGTACACTATGACCCTGTCACTCAACGATCAAAGGGCTGTCTTTTTACACTGGGATTCTTACTGCCGCGCAGCACTACATATATATACACGTTGATTAAATCGACGAGGCAACTAAATATAGAACACAGAGGGACTTGTGCAGAACAACAAAGTTCAGGGTATGCATGCGAGATATAAGTTGTATTAAATTTAGCATGCAGTGAAAACAGAATTCATATTTATTCATCTCAGTAAAATTTTAACCGTTTTCATTCAAAAGGGACGGCGTTAACTGGCACCGTAATAGAGCTGCGCTCAGTAAGCGAATGATGAGGCCACGTGAAGTTGCCTCCTACACTGATGCTGTCAATGACGTCATTACTGACCTGGTAAATAAGGTGGTCCGAGCCAGAGATGCTCACAAAACGGACAATATTGTGCCCGATATTGAAAATACATTGTTTAACTGGTCACTAACTGGTAAGTGCATGAATCTTTATGACCCTTATATCGCTAATAAAAATCACAAGTTAATAGAAAATTCAAAGTGAAACCTTTCCCAAAAATCGTTCTTACAGTGTACTGTACATTATTGTTGTCAGAGATGGAATAACACTGTTGTCGACAAGTCTAATGTTGCACACAAACTCGCGGAAATTAGCCAGATTTCCTTTAAATCTGGAAGCTGTAAGTTTGCTTGAACTATCAGTGACATCTAGCATGCCCGTCATAAAGTAAACTTCTTCAAAGCAGGCCCCTAACACATCTTACATAAAATGTACACCAAAACTCATAGATACGTATATCTACCAGGTCAAGTGATTATTCAACATATAACGTCACTGATTAACCAAATCTGTACAGTATCTATTAGACCGGCAGAGAAGAATGTTATGTTGAAGAGAAGAAAAATATCATTAGTTACATGTACTTGTATACAACTTTTAATCCGAAAGATGTCCGGTCCGGACAAAAAAGTGATTTTAACAAGGCATGGTCATTTATATCCTTAGCTGCCTGTGCTGTTATTTACAACAAGAAGTTACACCTTCTCGGTGGATAAACCGAACCATGAGGCCGAGACTTTCATACAGGCGGTACACGATATGTTCGAGGCAACGGCTAGACTCCTCCGTGGCTTCGTCCCTATTCGAATTCATCAGAAGCTCAACAGCTGGGATTGGAAGAAACACCTCAGAGCTTGGGACACCATCTATGCTACTGGTTAGTGAGATTTTTTGGAACTAAATAGCTTTTTATTCTACAAATGTTACTCAAATGTTAAAGGCAACCACAGGAAGATACGATACCTTCCCTGTTTACAAATACCTAAATAGACAGCATTCAAGAAATAGCTGTATTGTTTAGTTTTCCTATCATCATCACCGCAGCTATTTCTCGTGATGTATATTACACAACCTTTCGATGCAAATTGCGTGAAAGTACTGATCAGAAAAGCAATGAAATTAGTATTAGTAAACATAAATTTAGGTTCAGGGTATGATGAACATCTCTGCGTGGTCTCCAGACTTAAACAGCGTATACACTAATAGAATACAAATTTTGTATTTGTGACCATGTTGATCATTTAGAGGGCAACAGCATACATGTTTATGGACTACTGTGACTAAATCACCATTACCAAATTCAACTTCAATTTTATTGGTGTTCTCATCAGTGCTTTCGTGCTATTTGCATAGTAAGAGTTGTAAACACCTGCTAATTGACAAACCTGTTGACGCCATCCGATCAGCAGATTAAGCTTGGTAAGTCAACAAACGGCCTATCGCAGGTCAAGGTCCCTCTAGATGACTGTAAAGGCTGTTTGACTGGCTCTAATGAGTTACCAGGTAGCTAACATGGTGCATTAACTGACTTTAAGAAGGATATAATGAGTTATTTGATTGACGAATGTGTTAACTTGTTTCGCTTGTGGTGTATCGATGCCAGTGGACACATTAATGGAAAAGGTCCTTGCGTAAATTAATAGTTAGCGATTTAACACGCATTATACTGCTTTATTGCTTAATTATATCATGCCAGTATATTGATGGCGCAAAAGACGTGAAAAGAACCGTGGTACATTAAGGATATAACACTATTGGCATACACGCGAAATTCCGGCAAGAGCAAAATCCTTTTTTGACATTCGATGCTAGAATTTCAGTATACTGTCTGATATATAATAGCCATAAAGCACACCCAGCGACGGTATACCAGCTGGTTTTGAACAGTTCACTTCATCCTCATCGCTTGCGCACAAATGTCGTGACCTGATCAAAATCTCGTGGTATACTGTCGCGTAAGAATAACCCAAAATAAAAATACGTCAAGATTTCTTAAAACCGACAGCAAACAGGTTTATTGATGAGAGAATGAATGACATCACAAAACAGTTGGCCGCTGAAGAAGATATTGAGGAAGAAGCCGATTTCATCACGTACATGGTTATGAAAGGAACGCTGGAGTTGGATGAAATATATGCCAATGCGACAGAAGTACTTATTGCGTCTGTCGATACGGTATGACTGTTTTATACAATTTGTATTTGCAAAATGACATTACAGTTTTGTTAATACCAGTAAATGTTGTGAGTCGCTTCCTATTACTGATAATGTATCGCATTATTTAGTATTGTAGTCCGATACAGATTTTTTCTACATCTACAAATCCCCAGGCATTGCCAAAGTTTTCTTTCGTCGATTTTTGTTCCATACGGTAAGTCTAATAATCCTCTGACGTTCTTTTCCAAAAAGTGAGGCATGACATCTTGGTGCCATTTATTCACACTGGTCATTCATGTATTTATAAAGCTAGATGTAGATATGTAGGGGTAAATTTTCCATATTGATTTTCTGTGATTCATATATTTTCGTTCAAATGCATGTATTTCCGAAACCAAAGCAAAGTTATGAGAAGAAAAAAGATAGGATGATTAAGTATAAATATATTATTCGTATTTATAATTTATGTAGACAACTTTGTATTAGCTACACCTTTATGGTTGTTCCCGTTTTGAAAGATTTACCATTCGGCTGATAAAATTTTAAAAGTGTAACTCGGTCGGTTAGAACTTTGAAGAAGGCTTTCAATTTGAGTAATATTAGAGGATATTATGAACTTCCGCCTTAAGTAGAGTTCTTTAGACTTATCACTTGTGGGAGCTAATTTTGAAGCCCTTGGAGTAAGAAATATTTTCACCGTCTCAGTTTTTCAAACATAAAAAACTTTTATTTCCCCAAAGTTATTTGGAATGGCGGCCAATTTGAATTTCGAAAATCCGTAAATGTTGGGTAATGTGCTTCTGCAATTCCAAACTTTGTATGGTGACCCGTGATTTTTATTTTTGATTGGTAAGACAATGGCTGAAGTTTCACTGAGGAATGTTTATGAGCAAAAGTTTATATATTTCATTTTCGAGGCGCATACTACCACAAACGAGTACATTATAAAATTGTTTCAGGATTTTGATAGTGAGTTCTAAGTGGTTATTTAGGTTATCTGTTGTGTTTTTCTTACCATCCAGACATCGAATTCGTTGTTGTGGGTACTATACTGTCTGGCTAAGAACCCACACGTTCAGGAGTCACTGTTCAGGGAAATTGAAAATGTGGTCCCCGTGGGAGGAACACCTACGTACGAACACATCAACCAAATGCCATATTTAAAAGCGATCCTTAAGGAAACCTTGAGGTAAAATAGTCATAACTTTGTTGTCATAACATATATGTATGTATGTATGTATGTATGTATTGTATGTATGTATGTATGTATGTATGTATGTATGTATGTATGTATGTATGTATGTATGTATGTATGATTGTATGTATGTATGTATGTATGTTGTACGGTTGTATATTTTTATGTATTGATTACATTACCGACATTTTGTATCCGTACTCATACTGTTAAAGTGTTGAATGTATGGTAATTTATGTAAATTGTAAGGATATAATAAGATATTCATATTATGAACATTGAGTTTGCATAAACATGGTATAAATAAATAGATGACCAGAAACGTTCACATTATATGTTCTTCATTCTGCATAGATTGTAACACACCAACCGTCACTATTTCAAGGGTACTGAATAAAGATGTGGTGATTGGTGGTTACCAAATTCCAGCTAAAGTGAGTATGAGCGCTGAAAACATAATAAGCGAAACTGTAGAAAAGAGAACCAACCCAATACCAATGACAATAACACACATCTCTGAGGACTATGATATGTTCTCGATTTATTTTAAAGAGAGGGCATATCAGAGTTACAACAAACAGATTACCATATACCATTTGAAGCAAAGGACAAATGATTCACAATGCTGTTATAATGATGCCATACAAAAAAGCTATACACAATATTTAACGTATGGTGTGTTTACGCTCTGCCCACGAATCGTGCGCGTGTATCATCTGTAATTTTTGAAGCAATGGAGTCACCTCTCCAAGAGCCAGTCTGACTGCGATGAGGAAGTATTCGTGTCTGATCGATTGTGGATCCATTCCATGACGTAGTGGTCGTGAATCTTACAACCCTGTCCGTTTTGTCTATTCAGACTACCTGTATCGGACAGACTTGGCTGATGAGCCGAGATCCCGAATATTTCCCCGATCCATTGGGATTCCGCCCGAGAGATGGATACGAGGGGAAAACGAACACTTTTACGGATTCACCTTAATACCTTTCGGATATGGACCAAGGATGTGTATTGGTAAGTCGTCAGACAAGGGACAGTTAGGATATATTACGTGGTATTTGAAATCACCAAGACACAATGTTACCTTACATAAGACGTTATCCGCATGGCATTGTTCAAATGTAACTTCTATTAAGCGTTAAGCGACTTTGAAGTAAAGATTTCAATGTATCCGATGTTACAGAACTTTGGACTGTTTATTTTAACGATTTATGAGAGGAAAGAAAGAAACTAAAGAGTTTTAAGCCACGAAGAGAATTTCTCGTCTATCCCAAAGAAATTAATTTCTATTTCCCCAGTGTACGAAAATAATTTTCAAACTCCTATTCTCTTATTTTGATGCTGAAAGTCACCTGTATTAATCACCTCTTAGAATATCAGAAGGTTCAATTGTTCTTTTCGCTTTTAAACTTTGCATTGACGCATTTTATGCTGAACCTTATCAACGCCAACGTACAATTTACTCTTGTGTTAAAGCAATGTCTCTCGTCTTTCCACAGGAAAGAGATTGGCAGAACTGCAAATACACTTGGCATTAGCGAGGGTAAGCTTTAACCCGAGTCAGTATGAGATGTAGATCTCCAGTAGCCATAAAATTTCGTTTCTATTCAATCATTTGTGTGTATCTCCTGATAACAGAATTAATTGTGTCCAACTTACCAACACCGCTGTATGCCTGTATTCTCCATTGTTCTGTTCACGAAGCAATTATTGTCAGCACTAGAGTTACTTTTTGCAAAGCAACATTGTACATTGTACACAGTGCTTTATGCTAGTTTGACTAGTGTTTTGCATTTCAAAACTCTTTAAGGAGAAGAATAATAGGAAAAGATACTTATTCAATAAGAAGAAAGCAAATAATTAAAAATACAGATATTTCTGCAATTTTCCTTGCATGGAAACACAGTCATATTTGCATCAGACAAAATTAGCATACTAGGGTTGTGTTGAATTGAAGCAATTTAAGTGATGTGTCATCAGGTGAAAACGGAAGAAGAAACTTAGTACGGTAGTTATCGATATCGATTCTTTGGGTCAGTTACAGAAACTCTCTATGTCCACCAGCAGGTTTTAACTCATGCAAAACAGTTCATCTTATTAGTGAGAAACGTTTCCATAACATAGGGCTACATATAGTGTCATATTCATGATATCATTGGTTATGATAAAACTAATATTTCTCTCATTTATCCCTTTATTTTCATAGTTGTGTCGAACGTTTCTTCTGGAATACACAACCGACGTAGAATCAAAGCTCACGCTCGTCAATACTCCAGACAGACCTCTGAACTTGAAGTTTATCGATAGAGCTCAGACCTAAGTCGTTGCTATTGGCAGGCTTGACTAGGTTAATGTAAGAGTTTACAAATTAGCGACGCCATCGCTATAGGAATTCGTCGATAATTCACCATTCACTTTTTTTATACTTTAATGTTTCACACAATCAATTTTGAGACGATTTGCATACAGACATCAATGAGGAATTCTATTTGTTTAAGTGGGCTCCATTTTATACCCTACACTGAGCAACTTATATAAATGATTTAATCTTGTGATGGAATATGTCTGCCCTGTGATGCAGATACACGAAATTAAACTTATTTACTATAAGTAGTCATATAACAGTAAGAGAGTACTTACACACAATTTCGGATCTTGATGCAAAGGACACTAGTTCTTCTTTATCGAGTTGAATATGTTGTATCCTTATATCCCTTCATTTCTGCATTCTCATATCACTGATGTTGACATTTACAGATAAAATTGTCGGTAATACTATTTGAACTGCCAATAATGCAGTTAATGGTGCTCATAGAATAAGATATTGACAAAAAATAATGGTAACATTGGCCTTGATTCGAATTTTGTCTCTATTCCAGAGCCCAAGCTGCTGTAAAAACTATGTGAGATGATTAATTTGACATGTATCCCAAGTATAATATGAAGGTTCTTGATTTTCTGCTAAAACTTCATTATTTTGCTATAAGGATGAAATCTAATTCAACTTATTCAATACTATATTTACATCATTTCATTTGCGTAACGTGTTGATTTTTTTATCTCTCGTTATGATAGTTGTAAAATATGTTAATATACTTATGTAGTGACGTAGTATTGTAGTGCGCATGCTCAGAATACAGTAGGCTCTGATCATTTCTAGAGGCTAGTGAACAACCGCCTCCGTGTCCTTCTATGCAATGCGTATTACATATACTACAAGTGGCGACGAGGACGGTATTTTCACGTTTAGATTTGACTCATGCATTTGCACAATTGTCATTTGATGATGAAAGTCGAAAATACTTAATCATCGATACTTACAAAGGCCTGTATGCCTATATTAGTTACCCTATTGTTTGAAGTCTGCACCAAAGAGTTTCCAAAGGAAGATGGATTGTATCTCAAGATGACTCTCATCGAAGGTGATAATGTTCATGAGAATCTTGATAGTTTAGAGGAAGTCCTCAAAAGATTGAGTGATAACAATCTCCATGTTAATTTGTCGAGATGTGATTTTTTCTAAGCAAGCACTGTATATCTTGGTTTCGAATACTGTGATTAAGGATTGAGACCTGTGGAATCGTCATTGCAAGAATTAAGCATGCTCAAATTCTAAATAATTTCACACAGTTGCGATCATTTCTAGGTAAGGTACAATATGACCATCCGTTTTTACCGAATTTGGCCACATCTTTGCATGCCACTCCATGATTGTTAAAGAAAGGTAAGAAAAATATCAAAAAGCGTATGAGAAATGTAAAGCAAAGTTAACCTATGAAACTTTACTTGTACATTATGATCTAAATAAGATGCTAAAGTTAGATTGTGATGCTTCAAGTTATGGTGTGGGAGTTGTTCTCTCATATTTGTTTGAAAATGGTGATGAAAGACCAATAGCGTATGCCTCTAGAACGCTAAGCCCGAGTGAACATAACTATGCTCAAATTGAGAGGGAAGCACTGTCACTTATATTTGGAGTTTAAAAATTCCATGATTTTCTGTATGGGAGAAAATTCACTTGATTAACGAACATAAGCCATTGCTAGCAATTTTTGGTTCGAAATCAGGTATCCCTTCCATAGCAACTGCAAGAATGCAACGATGGGCACTAACTCTGCACTATGATATAGAGTATCATAATATACAAGCACACGCAATTAGTGTTGCATTGTCAAGACTTCAAAGTCCAAGCACACAAGGTGCTCAGGTTATTGTATTTGCTGTGAGTGTAATAGATGAGAGTTTTCCAGTTGTAGCTAATGATACCTAAAATATAAACATAGAAATGGCATTCAGCATGTTAAAGTAGGTCCATATCGCTCTGCATCTAATGGTGATGCAGAGAGAGCAGTAGGGCTTGCAAAGGAAACCTTTACTAAACAGACGCGTCGTTTTCTTTGATATGTAGAACTTGTAAAATTTCTGTTTAGATACAGAACTACACCTCATGATACAACAGGTGTAAGTCCAGCTGAGTTGATGTGTAAACGTCAGTTTCGAACTAGATTGCAATTGGTAAAACAAAGTTTTGCAAAGCGGGTAGAAAAGAAACCAAAAAAGCACAAAAATGGCAATTTGATCGTCATAGAAAGCAAGGGAAATATTTCGAAATAGGTGATATCGTAAGAATGAAATAATTTTTTTACTAAAACCCAAACGGGATTCGTACCCCCACACACTCACGGCAACATCGCCTAGCTGAAAAATCATACAGCCGGGTCAAAGCTTGACAAGTTGTTATTACGCTCTGTAATTGAAGTCAAAGGACCTCGCAATTACATGGTCAAAATAGGGTACTCGACTAAATTGGTTTTTGCAGATCATATGGTGAAAACCTATGAAGAAAGTGAACCCGAGTTCAATTATATGGAAGTACTATTCTTCAGAGTATCAAAGGAGTATGTGAGCGATTTCAGTACACAGCCAACCAAGTGTAGTGAAACCTGAAGAAAATACTGCAGTTAATGGTACCAGTGAATCCAACAAAGTAACACCAAGTCAGGATACATAAGCAAAACCTAGTGCAACTACTAAGCCAGTCAGGAGATCAAATAGAATTAGAAAACCAATAGTAAAATTAAATCTGTTAATTTTGCAATGTAGTGTTATTGTAGAAATTCAGGCATGTAACACTTTTCTTTTAAAAGTTTAGTGTATGCTAATATATCCATCTAGTGACGTAGTCATGTAGTGCGTAAGCTCAGAATAAAGTAGACTCTCCTTATTGCTAAAAACCAGTGAACAATGGCCTCCGTGTTCTTCTATACAATACGTAGTACATATACTATAATAGTGAGTCTTTTAAGTTAAACAAGTAACAAGCCACATTAGTTTGTCTGGAAAATCCGAGGTAATCTAATTACATGTGCAAAATTGTCTTCTTTGACAATATTATACATGGGGCGATGACGTTTGGGTGTGACGATACCTTTGTGGGGTTTTTGCTATTTCCTGTTTACTTACTGGATCATTCTGTGACCATGACCGTGACTGTGTGTGGACACATAGAGTGATAATTTACTTCACTTTCAAAGTGCTTACTGGCAGTATATTCTTTAGTGTTGGATTGGGTCTGCCATTGGACGACTACATGAGTGATAGACAGTTCTTAAGTTTTAGTTTTATTTTCTTTTTTTTGCAGCTGTGCCAAATTTTTATTCTGAAATCGACGATCGTTGTGAAAGTCAAAATGACTACCATGGCCCTGCCAGACAGACCTTTGAACATGAAATTCGTTGATAAAAGATCCAGAGATAGCTGATGTTTTCCTCCGGTTGGGATAGAAGTAAATTGATGACAGACTGTGGCGTTTAACCTTTTCCCTCGCCCTCTTAACAACTTCGTCGGGAAAAGTGCCTAAACATAATCATTACGAGGCGGTTGTTGCCTTGCAACATTTCAACATTCGACATGGCTAAATTGATTGGAAACTTTCTCTCGTATGTCAATTTGACAAGTTATTCTTTCGGAATGAAGAAACTGTCGGATATTCTGACTGACGGATCGTTGGTTTTACATGATTGGAAAACAGGCAATCACTTTGCATAATATTCTACAGAACTTGTGTGCATCAGTTGATTTCTTATCAGTACACTTTTGTGGAAGGGCTGCTACTTAGCATTGCCGATGTTGACAATTATTGCGTTGAGCAACCGTTTTCATTAGCTGGTGACCGTAAAACGTTTACACGGAATTCGGATACAGACAGACAGCTCGATTTACAGATTTACTCACTTAACTAGCAGCTTGCCCAGAATTAACAATGGAAACCATGGATTTTGGTCAAACCATAACAATGAAAGCATTAAAGATGTTAACTACCATCCAACCTATAATATAATCTCAATAGCCCATGGCTGAAATGGACACAAAACATAGATAATAACATACATGGCAATGGACATCCTTTGGATACATCACCGTGGTCGCCACTATACATTGTTAAAAGAGATATTATCACTGCACGATACATGCTGAGAGGTCTGGTGTGTGATGAGCCTGAATCCAGGGTGTCTGATGTATTCATATGGGAGACACCATGATGTTCTGTTTAGGGTATCGGGCTCACTATCAGAGGATGGAGAGTTCAAGTATAGGATAAAGCCCGAGTACGAGGGCTCTTCTGGTATATAAAGTCCAACCCAACGATAAAATGTCGAGGCCGCAGGCCGAGACATTTTGTCGTAGTGTTGGACTTTATAAACCATCGAGCCCGAGTACGAGGGTTTTATCCGACTTAAAAACTATCGCCCTAACTGATATATTTCGTTTTCAATGCGTTTACGTCAACCGTCCCCTTTGTCAATGTAACATATACTTTTATTTGTGAAATAGCCTTCCAATGTAATGGAACATCCTATAAATGCCCTAGGGCACATTATATAAATGCCCTAGGGCACAGCAGCTTTTGTGTTGCAGCTGGTTTCCGCTGTGTGACCAAATTTGAATATTAAAATGTACCAGATGTCTACAGAATATGACATGTTCACTTTTGATTGGACAGTACTTTACTACGGCGCTGTCATTCGTTTCTGGAATTTGGTGACCAGGCTTAATGAGTCAATAAAACACCCTGAATTGACCACTCTGATTGGTCAATCAACAGTAGATAGTTTTTAAGACCAAGTAAGTCAAGGGTAACGGACTCTCTGTCAGAGGATGGTGAGTTCGAGAATCTAGATTGGTGCTGTGCCCTTGAGCAAGGCACTTTCTTCTTCATTGCTCCATTGAGTAATTGGTATAATGGGTACCTCATCCTGTAATTCAGTGTACGCTTGCTGGCTGATGGATTTAGCAAAACAAAGAAACTGTGTTACAAAAAAAACGAAGAGCAATATTGAGGTACAGTTTGAAAATGCGCGTTTTGCTAGAGAATAAGATTTTTTTTCGTATTAGTTGAGTTTACTGACGTCAACGCAATGAGAGCTAGTATTGAAGTCTTTCACACCGATCATTGAACTAAACCTTTATCTGTGCAATGACGAACTCTTAATTTTACAGTTCAGGGCTTATGGTTCCCTGGATGGATGGAAGAAGAGGAGGTAGTTGATTCATGCCGTCTTTTCTAAAATGAGATGACATTCATTTTACATATTTCGTGTATGCACTTCATTACCCCCGTTGTACAGATGTTTGATAGTATACGTTGATCTCCAATGGTTGGATCATATAAGGCAGAGGTAGCACTCTAGTTGAGGTTTACATTTCTGCCAAGATATGGTGATATACCACGTTTGTGATGGCAACGTAGCTTAGAAAGATACCAATCGATATTTATAGCATGGTCCAATTATTATTGTCTATAAGACCAACACATACTGCACAGAAAGCCACACATAGGTAGACAGGTACCCAATGGTATGTTAATGGGACAATAGTCTCTCATCGTGTAAACTATTAAAAATAGCAGAGACAGTACATCCATCCAAGTGTGAATATTAATATTTTCTAAAATTGTAATACATGTTATGATACGAACAGTCGTACAAATGTGCAAATGTAAGAGAAGAAATTAAGCAAACATTGAAAAAAGCTAACATTTACGTTGATTCATTTATTCTTCTAAATGTATGGTATACATCTCAACTTAGTTGTTGTTTTTAATCTGGCTCAGTTGCAGCAAACCGTATTTTTCAAACTTATAACGGTCTCTTGTACAAACTTATTACATTATCTTGAAATCTAGCACGTTGACTAGACCTTTTTATGTAATTTTCAAAATGACTTCTCATTCAAAGTCTCCTCAAGTGTGCCATTCCTGCTACATCCCAAATATACCACGGTTTATGTCACCACCGATCATGGTATGATATAAGGCTGCTTTCACAAACAAACACTTCTGGGGAGAGGAGTCCAATAAAAGTTCTCCGATTTGTTCAAATGCCGTCTAACAAACCTTCAATGCGTTCAAATCCTCTTACTGCCTTACCATAATTTTTAAAATCCCCTCAAAAGGTTGGGAGAGAAATTAGAGGTGGGTCGTTTTTTACGTACGTACGTATTTTGAACGGTCATGAAATTTCACGGACGCTTTTGGGGGGTCAACATTTTAGGGGTTTGCAACTATTAGAAGGCAAAATGTGGCTGATATAGTGCTATCAAATATCAAATCATAATACATAGGAGTCTATTTGGCAAACCATTAACATTTCCTTATAAAAAAGCTATATCTGTAAACTTCTATGCGTTTGATAATGCACGTAAAAGGATTTTGCTTGACGTTGTAAGTGGAAAGTGTATGTGTTTATAAGAATATTATTATTGGATTTTATCGGTAATGTTGATTCACTATACGTGGTAATCTATGGGAAACTTATGAACAATTGTTTTCCAATATAAAACTAGCAATATCTGTGCATTAATAGACATTTTATAATTGACATTATTGTACTTGATTAGAATAGGGTGGTTACAAGTTCATGTATGTACAGGAAATTTGATTAGTCAATGTTGTGCAAATTTTGCTTTCGTCCGTTATGGGCAGGAACCACTCTTATTAACGGTAGGGATATAGCCGAGCAGTTTTGGCTGTGATGTCTTCGCTAGGTGACTGGATGCAGTACGCTGTGAGTTCGAATCTACTGAATTTATTGAATTTAATACGAGATTCAACATGTTACTTCCATATTTAGCAACCCGAAATAACCTTTTTTTCACAATGCCTTTCAACAAATAGTAGGCAGAGAGCGCCAGCCGTTTTGCCTGTTTACTGCATTTACTATCACATTAAAAATTTAGTCCGAGAACTCCAAAACTGCATATCTCGATGTTTACCGTGAAATATCGAAGCTGGTATTTTACGGTAAGCTTAGGCTAAACGTAGAAGCGTCAGTCACATAAACAAATCTGTTCGGAACACACTGGACTGCAGTTGTATCATTTTTATTTGTCCGTATTTTGAGTATGATCGAATAAAATAATAAAGAAATAAATACCCCATGGCTTTCTATAGTAAGTAAACTCTAACCTGTGAAAAGTTTAGTCCAATACATCTAGCCAAGAATTAGTAATGACTTCACAAAGTTTGAAAACGCGCCTGAAATCCACTCACTCGCTCAGCGTTGACCGTGGCTGCCATTTTGTTAATTAGCCGCGCCAAAGACAAACATGCCAGCGTGTCTCCTGGGGCTGGTTCGGAATATTCCATTATGAAAGTCACACAGTTGGAGGGGACAGGATGTGAGCTTTAAAATGAGGGGTCACAATCGACACTCGGCCGAAAAATGAGGAAACGGCATCAAAAATGAGACTTTTGACACAAAATTTCACCACAATTAACCTTTTGATCCATGATTGTGGCCCCTAAATATAACGACCAACTATCATTTGTTCATTTAAAACTAATTTTTCGATGTTTGGAGCGAACGCAAAAGTTGGAACCGCCCTGTTTTGAAATCATATATAAGAACAGTCTACATCCGGGTACTTGGACAAGCGGCTGGACCCAAGCCTGACTGTGTACGCTGCATGTGCTGCTTTCTCCGAAACGGTAAGGATTTTTACAGCACAAATTCAGTAGAATTTTGGCTAAAATGGATTGATAATGTGTTCCGATAGCCTAATATTCAACAGTTTACTACATTTCAATCGATTCTTTGTCAGAAATTTGGCATAGAAAAAGTCGATCGAGACATGAGCTGTATAGCAATTAGTATGGCCGATGAGGGCGTTTTCCCTGTGCATTTCTATGGGCTTACATAAAAACAAAAGAAATTCTGTTTCATATTATCATATAGGGTTGGTTTTTCAATGTATTACTTTGGAAAACGCTGGTAAAATCAAACTGCGATATGTTTTTTTAATCTTGAGAGAATATTTTAGCGTGAAAGAGTATTTTCTCGTTTGAGTTACCAATATTCAAGTTTTAAATCGTGTTATTTTCAATGATGGATAGATTACTTTTATTATCTCATCATTGCTGTGATTGCACATGGTGTTGGTTAATTTGAATGATTAATAATAATGCCCATTTTTTTTCTTTTTTAATATTGCAGATATATTGCAGCCATGACAATCTGTGTTACCAGGGGTGACATTATTGCACTTGTGGTGAAGGCCCAGGAGGAAAATACTTCATTAAATCATTGAATCATTGAATAATCTGAGTATCAAGTCTTATAAAAATTGGATAATTACTCTGATAAAACAATGATATTGAATTTCATTTTAGAATTTATGAATGGCACCCACTATTGAAATGTTTAAACAGCATTTGGTATCCTTAATTTGAAATCTGAGTCAAATTATAGTACTATCTCTGAAGAAACTGATGGAAACCAGTGATATTAAAGCAAAGCAATGTAATATTGACTGTTTCTGTTTCCTTAGCAACAGTTGAGTTTGCAATTGTATTCACTGTATACTTCAGTAGCTGTGACAAGTAAAATTGAATCTTACAAGTACAATGTAGACAAAATATATATTGAAAGACAAGGAAAACTACATTGGTAACAACGGGTAATTTATTCATGGTTTGTTTCCATGGTATAAGTGCATTTTGAACAGAAGTTACAAGCATTTAACCAATTGTCTTTGTCTACATTTCATCAAATTTGGTGCCATTGTCTTTCCTATGCAACAATGGTTAAGATGACAAAGACCCTTCCAAATTAATTCTGAAAATTTAATTCTTTAAAAATCCGTATCTTCAAAATGCATTATCCGATTTTCATCAAATAAAGTGCATTCTTCTTCTTTTTAAGAGTTCTATCCTGATACAACATTTCTAATGCTGTGAAAAACATGATAAATTTTCACCGCTCCTTCCTGGTGACGTTAACGTCACCAGGAAGGAGCGATATGGGTCCCGATATGGGCAGGGTATATGATAATATTCCATATCCATACACAACTAAGCTCAAGCACGTATGTATAGATGAATAATGTGTCATGTCATTTCCTATTTCTCTCTTTCACCACGATACAGATAGAGTGACAACACAATCACGTAACCTGTACGAATTGACCCCAGACGAACGCAAACGTTTTCAGAAAACGAGGTCACCGTGTGAGGTCAAACATGGCGGCCTTCGGAATTAACACGATTGTCACCAGGCAAAACTGCAGGCTGAAGCTTCTAAGCATCGCCAGGTTCCGCTCAACGACCGCGTCTCAGACGAATGACGACAGCAGTTGTGTAAAACCCTTCCATGATATACCGGGACCTAAGAGCAGTATCGTCTCACTGGCAACCTCATACATTGCCGCAGTTGCAACCGGCGAACTGTACAAACCATGGCGAACGTTGACAAAGCTACGACAGGACTATGGTCCGATCTGGAGGCAAAAGTTTGGGTCCTCAGAAGTAGTTTTTCTGGGCGATCCGACATATTTTGAAATCGTACTGCGAAGTGAAGGAAAATACCCGAAGAGAACAGGATTTAAACCTTGGCTGGCGCATCGCGAACAGCGAAAGTTAGGCCGCGGTGTTTTGCTTCAGTAAGTGCAATGACCCTGTCACTCAACAATCATAGCACTCATCGGAAAGATTGGAGGGCTGTATTGGAGGGCCTAATGTCTCCGCAGCACTACAGATATATCTACACGTAGGTTAACTTTACGAGCAGCTTAAAATTAAATATACAACACAGAGGGGCTGTGTGTAAAACAACAAGCTCTGGGTATGCGTGCAAGATATGATAAGTTGTATTTAATTTAGCGTGTGGTTTTGGCAGAATGCATATCCATTAAGGGACGTTCAGTTTTTACGGCCGGGGGGGGCGGCAAAATCCAGGGGGGTCATCCTAATTTTGGAATCCGCGAAGGGGGGGGGGGTCATCACTTTTTCACTGGTAGGAAAGGGGGGTTCACCACATTTTCAAAAACATAATACCTACAATAATGTTCACTTTATGCCATGGCCATGATCGACCCTCTTTACCGGCGGACCACCTTCGGCGGCCCAAGACAATAAATTGACTTTATGTATTACCCATGACCCTCTTAACGGGCATACGCCTTTGGCAGCCCACTCCAATTAGGTTTACTTCGTGCAACGGCCATGATCGACCCTCTCTACCGGCGGGCCACCTTCGGCGGCCCACTACAATAAATTGACTTTATGTAATAGTCCATGACCATCTTAACGGCCGGACGCCTTCAGCGGCCCTGTCCAGTACAATTTACTTCATGCAATGGCCATGATCGACCCTCTTTACCGGCGGGCCGCCTTAGGCGGCCCACTACAATTAATTGACTTTATGTAATAACCCATGACCATCTACGGGCGGACGCCTTTGGTGGCCCACTCCAATTACGTTTACTTTCAATAATGCAATGGCAATGATCGACCATCTTTACCGGTGGGCCACCTTTGGTGGCCCACTAGAATAAAGTTGACTTTACGTAATGGCCCATGACCTTCTTAACCGGAGGGCTGCCTTTGGCGAACCACTCCAATAAAGTTTACTTTATACAATGTCCATGGACATAAGTTGTCTATGGAAATGAAGTTAAAAATTGCCTTACAGTCGTCCTAATTAACAGACTTTTGCATGGATGTGGCTTAGAAGTTTGCGCACTGGCATCTCTGCTACACGAATAAAGTGCGCCGTGTACCGGAGTTCACATCCAAACCGTGTGGGTAAATTTGACATATGGGTTTTTGTTACTTTTCAGCGGGGGGGGGGGGGGGGGGCATCAAATTTTTTCTTCTGACAAAGGGGGGTAATCTTTTTTTCACGAAAAATGCAGGGGGGTCTATATTTTTTTGAACACCAGCGACAAGATTTTTGCCTTCCCCAAGGCCGTAAAAACTGAACGGTCCCTAATCTCAGTGAAATTTCAACCGTTTTCATTGAACAGGGAGGGCGCTGACTGGCACCGCAATAGAGCTGCGCTCAGCAAGCGAATGATGATACCACGTGAAGTTGCCTCCTACACCGATACCCTCAATGACGTCATCACTGATCTGGCAAATAAGGTGGTCAGATCCAGAGATGCTTACAAAACGGACAACATTGTACCCGATATTGAAAATATACTGTTTAACTGGTCACTAGATGGTAAGTGCACCAATCGTTATGGCCCCTAAATCACTAATTAAAATCACAAGTTTACTATAGGTAAGCGGACGAGTAGGAGGCGGTTTACGGAATTTAACGGTACAGTTTGCCAGTAAAACTTCGAGGCCCGCAGGGCCGTGGAGTTTTATGGCAAACTGTACCGTTAAATTCCGTAAACCGCCGACTACGAGTTCGCTGACCGTGTTATACCACGAATTTGCCGAGTTTTAGAGCCTTATTTGCACGCCGAAAGTTTTATTTGTAATTTTAGTGCAGTGCAAGTTGAAACTTTGGCAGGAAAACATTGACGCGTTTTGACACCTTGTTGAACGAAAGTATAAAAAAACAACCCATGATTGGATAAAACAAAGTTGACATGTGTTGCTATTGTAGTGCGATGACGTAGTTGAGCACCTGGTTTGATTTGAATTGTACGAATTAAGTTTGATTGATTGGTTAGTTGAATGAAGTGAAAGGGTGTTTGCAGATCGACGTTAGAGCCACGCTTTGCTCATTTGGGTCGAAAACTTTGAGCAGCATACACGCAATTGCCGAGTCGCTCTACGTATATCGATATGGCGGATGAAGTACAAATGAAAGCTGTATCCGGTGCACTTCAACTATCAAAGCCAAAGATAGAAAAGAAAAGTCCCCCTGTCACGCCAGTGCTAACGGCCACAATCGGAAGACCAAGCTACACAGCCACGTCAGAGAAAGGCGCAACAGAAACTGCAAGTACAAAAAAATACGTGTAGATCCACAATGACTGTTGTACTGCTTGTGTGTTTGTAGGTAAATTATATATTAAAAGAAAGCTCTCTTCAAGACCAATTGATTGCATTTTGTTTGATGAAAATCGGTTCAGTACATGCAGAGATATGTCCTGTTGAATTTGAAAAAAAACTTCTTCCTATTTAGAAATTATGCCATGGTAGACACCTGTAGTTATCATAACCACCAGGTGACCCCATTTTGAACATTGTTTGAGGAAACTAGAATTGCAATTTCTTGTGCTTTTTGCAATAACTCAAGCATTTCTTATTGAAAATTGATGAAATTTTTTGTGGATATTGCTGACGAAATGTTCAATGGTTTTTAATTTTTATAAATGAAAAAGGTTATTTAGAATGCTGTTTACAAGGTAAACAAATAAACAATACCTGTCAAAAATCAAATGATACCTGTGACATTGATCGCTGTATGCATTTTGTATTGTGAACATCAACAGAAATATGATAATCATATTCCATCATATTTACTTTGCATATATGAAAACAGTTATTTAGATTTATATTTACAAGGTAAACAAATTAACAACAAAACCTGTAAATAATCAAATGATACCTGTGACATTTAGAACTTGATTCATAATTAAATTTAACATAATATTTTTTTAGATTTTTTTTAATTTGAACTTCGAAATTTTTTTTAAATTTTTTTGTGTGATTACAACTTTTATTAAATGATTATGAAATATGTCTGATTAATGTAGATTTTAAGTTAAAATAATTACAAAGAACTTTTCCAAAACGTCAAAAAACTTCGTTCTCAACCCTTTGTCAATGCCGTAAAACAGCAACACGCATTTATAGAATGAACAACTGCATTAAACTGGATGCAAAGTTAAGCTGCCTCGGAATAACATAGACCCTCGAACATGTCGAAGTCAGCGGTCCGAAATACAAACCAGTATAAATACAACTTTTCCAAAGTCCGGGACACCATCAATGAGGAAAGAACAAATTAATTATCTATGGCCTAGTTCTTCAGAGAGAACTAAAATAGTCCCCTTTTCGGGAACTAAAGATAGAAACTAAAATTTCAGTATAGTATCGGCAAAGTGTGGTGCATGTGCGTATGCCTACAGTTGTACACTGCAGTGCAGTGCTGGCTTGACGACTTCTCAGTGTCTATCCGCCTGGTGTCTATCGAAAAATATCACCCGGAAGTCAACCTACTTCGAACAAGATAACGTTTGAAAGGGTAAAGTATATAAATATATCTCTAGATCCTTGCATTTAATAAGAAATCAGACAAATCTAGCTGCAAAATCGTGAACGTCGGAACTCAGCTTAGACCTCCTGACACAGAACATGCGGCGAAGCGCCGATTATACTTGTATGTGATTCCTGGAAGTGCCCGGATGTAAAGTTGGGGTGAAACCATACTCGCTAAAAAGGGCCTTAAGCATCATTTTTCGCATCGTCAGACTCGTAATTATTGCAGAATTACAATTAATATTTATCATAAAATTAATTTTGGGGCCGAACGTTTAAGGAAATCAAGATTTTCTTTCAAAAAAACAACAACGAAACACAAAGTTTGATCACAGATTGAGTTTTTCTTGGCCGATTTTAACGTTCGCCCCCTCAAAATGAAGCCCATGATCTCTACTTTCGTACCAACCCTAAAAAATAGTGATGCGATCGGAATAAGTCATGCGGAGAGCCTATCAAAGAGGTATATGTTCGATCTCCTTCGCGGGACATATGAGGTCACGGCACAACGCTCATAATGGACGCCAAAATCGCCGGTACGCGTGAGTTTGTAGTCGTGCTGCTTTGCCATTTATCGTAGTACAAAAGTGAAAATTTCCCAAAATGAAGTTAAAATAATAATCTTCAACACTACAGTTTCATTTTCTCTGATTATTTGGTCTATTTAAGAATTAACACGAAAGTTCGGACTAGACCTGCATCGAACGCGTACGTTCAACACAAATGTCACGTGACCTAAAATCCCTAGTGTTTGCCTGTAGCTAGATTTAACTTTACCAAAGGCGACTGAAACCTCTACATTCAGTGTTGATAACTGACTTTTAAGTCTTAAATTTCAGCTTCAAATGATCGTGATAATAATAACCTTAACACTGAAGTGATATTTGCAATCAATGCCGTTATTTCACGGTGACCTGTAATTGATTTTGAGATGTACAGTCGTGCAAAATTAATTCAGTCCGGTGATTCTTTTAAAGTGTCTTTACTCTGTACTTAATGGTGAAATAAATTTCTTCTGGTATAATGTCTCGCATTTGTTTTTTTTACTCGTCGCCACGTGACTTTCTTTTGTTTAAAAAGTGTCCATTTTACAAGTTCTTTTGTTTAAAAGTGTCCGATTTACTAGTAAATCGGACACTTTTAAACAAAAGAACTTGTAAATCGGACACTTTTTAAACAAAAGAAAGCCAGGTGGTATATAATAAAATATTCGGTTATGGAAATTAGAGAGCATGGTTAGAACAATGGGCACGAGGCGGAGAGTGGTATAACTGTATAAAATCATGATATTCAAAGTTAAATCTTTCCGAAAAATCTTTCTTACAGTTTACTGTAGGCCTACATTAGGCCTACTGTTGTCAGAGATGGAATAAATCGACAAGTCAATTATTGTACATAAAACTCGTGGAAATTCGCCGTTTACGCGGATTTTCTTTGAATTGTTGAAAGTATGCTTGAATTTGCGAAATTATCTGTGACATCCAGCATGCCCTTCATAAAATCACTTCTTCAATACAGGTCTCGAACACATCGTACACCAAATGTACACCAAATTTAAAACTCACAGATCAGTAAAGTTACCAGGTCAAGTTCACATTCAAACAGTAAAGTCACAGAGTAACCATATTTGATGTACAGAGAATGTGAAACCCGGGGTGAAGAATGCCATGTCGAGAGCAGAAAAATACTTGAAGTACACCATAAGCTACATGTACACAACTTTTAATCCGAAAGATTTCCAGTCCGGAAAAATGTGATTTTAACAAGGCATGGTCGTTTATGTCCTTAGCTACCTGTGCTGTTATTTATAATAAGAAGTTACACCTTCTCAGTGATAAACCGTACTTTGAGGCCGAGACTTTCATACAAGCAGTACATGACATGTTCAACACAACGGCCAGTCTCCACTTCGTCCCGATTCGAATTCATCAAAAGCTCAACAGCTGGGTTTGGAAGAAACACCTCAGAGCGTGGGACACCATCTATGCTACTGGTTAGTGGAATTTGGGGGAGTTAAATGGCTTTTTATTCTACAAGATTTACTCAAATGTCAAAGGCAACCCCTGGAAGGTACAATATCTTCCCAGTTTACAAATACCCGAATATACAGTATTCTAGAAATACCTGTTAGTGTGCCTCTCATCAACACTGCAGCTATTTTAATTTCATGTGTTCCAGTGATATATATCACACAACCCTTTCGAACCAAATTGCGTGAAAGTACTGACCAGACAAGCAATGAATCGAACATTGGTCAACAGAATTTTATGTTAGGCGTATGATAAATATCTGTGCGTGGTCTCTAGGCTACGTAAACAGCGTATACAGAATATAAATTTTGTGTTTGGCCATGTTGATCATTTAGAGCACAACAGCATACAGGTTTATGGGGTAGACACAATGATGGAAAAGGTCCCTGCGTAAACGAATAGTTAGCGATTTAACACGCATTTTTAAGAATTACTTAATACCAGTACATGATGGTGCGAATACAGCGATCTGATTTGTCGAAACGTGAAAAGAACCGTCGTACATTAACGATATAGCACTATTGGCACACGAGCAAACTCTCGGCAAGAACAAAACTCCTTTTTTTGACAGTCCATGATTGAACTTGAATATGCTGTTATGATATAAAAGCAATAAAGCATGAACGGATCAAAGTCTCGTAGTATACCGTGTGCTTTATTGCTTAAGAATAACCAAAAAATAATGCGTCAAAATTTCTTGCAACCGACAGCAAACAAGTTTATCGACGAGAGAATGAATGACATCACAAAACAGCTGGCCGCTGGAGAAGATATCGGTGAAGAAGCCGATTTCATCACGTACATGGTTATGAAAGGAACACTTGAGTTAGATGAAATATACGCCAATGCGACAGAACTACTAGCTGCGTCTGTCGATACGGTGAGACTGTTTTTTGTCATTTTTATATGTAAAAGGATATTATACCATAGTTTTGTCAATACTAGTGAATTTCGTGATGTTACTCCCATTTCTGATAATTTATCCGATTATTCAGTATTGCGGTCCAATGCATATGTTTTCGACATCTAAAAATCGCCTGGCATGCAAATCTATAAAATGATAGCAATAATGTATCCCCATGATGTACTCGCCTTCGCCTTGTACATTTTGTACAAAGTTGCCTTTCGTCCGTTGTGGTCCCAGAGGGGTAGGCCTACATTACTGCGTAATTGTAAGTTTAATAATCTTGTGTTACGTGAGAAAATTACAACGTTGAACTCAGCAATTTCCTTTTTAAATAAGATTGATTACAAAATAAATAAAATTAATCACTAAGTCAAGGGACAGAGTACAAACTGTAAAAGTTGATAGGCTATTTATCTCAGCTGGGATGGCTTAAAGCTCCAGAGTTAGACAGTGAGACAGACCGATTTAAATTAGACTCGTTGTGACACAGTCATTACGTCACGAAGAAAAATATTAGCTAATAATATACTTATCACATGAATAAACCAAGACTTCATTATTTTTTGCAAAGTAAAAGAAATTTTCCATAACGATTCCGCGTTTAAACTTTTGAACTACATTAGGAGTAATGTCAATACGCCGTGGGCAAGTTGTCAATCATTTGTAGTCCGTCGTGTGAGAGAGGAACACTGCGTTCACGTTCGTGTATCAGTGGAGGAAACGCCAAAGACCTCTAGGTCTACACGTACCTTCCGCAAAGTTATACACTATTTCTAAGATAGCATAGGCCTAGAAATTTACCTCAGACCAAGTAACGCTTTTTTTTCGGGAACAAAAATTGACTGAATCTCAACGGCACGAACACAGTGTGCAACATTGCGCCTGACCCTGGTTACAATGCTTACGGAACCTACGGTAAACGCGACTTAAGCTCGACCAGCTTCGGGTTCGTTGTTTCCGCAAACTATTCACGTAATTCCTGAGGAATATACTGGCGGTACACTCTTGTGTTTCATTGTTCTCATTATTATTGTCGCAGTATGAAAATATCTATTACATAACGTGACTTTTTGAAGCCTGGACATCGTACTTGACCCCCATGTTGCAGTGGAAGCTGTATTATGTACCGCACGAAAGTACTCAAGAGTGTCGAATGTTGAGGTGTCGGCGGGGATCTATACGAATACTAATTCTCAAATTGACGACAAAACTAAAACACAAGGAGTCAAAATTTTACAAATTGGTGTATTTTGTCAGACTCTAATAATCATGACTAATTTTTACGATATTTTCAAGTCTGACACATTTTTATCGTGGGACAAATACCAGCCGCCATGTCGTTTGATTACAATAATAAGAACACCGACGCTCGGCGCAAAAATGGGTCGACGCACCAACATTGATGACATAGACGCGGGTTGTCGTGCCGTAGAACAACCAGAAAATGCATCCCGTGTTTTCTGTTCAGAGACGACAAAATTGGCTTGTGCATATGATAAAATATATTATTCGTATTTATAATTTTTATGTAGGCAACTGTGTATTAGCTACGGTTGTTTACTGTTTGAGAAAATTTACTTTTTGTCTGATCATATTTTGAAAGTGTAACTCGGTCGGATTGAAATATAATTGAGAGAGATGAGATCTGAGAAATAATATTTGCGGGATACAAGATGACGCCTTTAAGGAGTATTTTTTCTTATCTATCACTTTTGAAGCTAATTTTGAAGCCCTAACATTGAGAAACATTTTCACCGTCTTAGTTTTTTCCAAGCACGGAAAATAATATTTCTCCCCATGAAGTTAACATTGCGATGGGCGTCATTTTAATTTTAAATACATGTTAATTAGGGTAATATGCTTCTCTAATACCCAAACTTTACATGGTGACCCCTGATTTTTATTCTTGATTTTGTAAGAGATCGGTTGAAAGCTTCACTGAAGACAGTTTTTTTTAGCAAAAGTTTAAGTCTTTCACTTTCGAGGCGCATACTACCACAAACAAGTACATTATAAAAGTGTTTCAGGATTTTTATGACGATTCTTTAGGCTAATTTTTCTGTTTTTCGTACCATCCAGACATCGAATTCATTGTTGTGGGTACTATACTGTCTCGCTAAGAACCCACACGTACAGGAGTCACTGTTCAGGGAAATTGAAGATGTGGTCCCCATGGGAGAAACACCTACGTACGAACACATCAACCAAATGCCATATTTAAAGGCGACTGTTAGGGAAACATTGAGGTAAAATAGTCATAATTTTTTTGACGTCATTCACTCATATTACGACATAGTAATATAAATATAAATTTTACTATAACCCAAACGTGATTCGAATCCCAACACACTCACGGCAACATCGCCTAGCTGCTAGACCTCACACAAAACCAGTCGGCCACTGCTTCCAACCCAAAAGAGTTGGTCACAGTAACCGACTTAGATGTTGCAATTCTGTGCGCGACCAAACAACACGGTGTGCGTGGAGCAGACGACACAAAGACACAGTACACGCACATATAGTAATCGGAAAAGCACGAAGCTTTTTACTGAGCTATCAGAAGGGGTTCGGTTTTATTGGAAACCTATGATAAATCAGTTATTGTAGGAAAGGGAGAGGGGAGATGGCGGAGCGTTTTTATTAATCCTATAATCTATCAATCTAAAACTTTTATTTATGTATCTATCAATGTGTATGTATTTATGTATTAAAAATGTATGTATTAAAGTAAGTTTTAATGTATGTATGTATGTATGTATGTATGTATGTATGTATGTATGTATGTACAATTATATATATATATATATATATATATATATATAAATACACATAAACAGACTATAACACGCAAAAACACACATACACAAATATATATATATATACATATATATATATATATATATATATATATATATATATATATATATATATATATATATATATATATATATATATATATATATATATATACAAAATGTAAACAATGTGCCCTCCCGGTATTCACCATAATGGCTTTATGGCAATCTCTGAACTTGGGCACAGAGAGTATATATATATATATATATATATATATATATATATATATATATATATATATATATATATATATATATATATATATATATATATATATATATATATATATATATATATATTTGTGTGTGTGTGTGTTTGCGTGTTATAGTCTGTTTATGTGTGAGTGTGTTAGAGTATCATTGTATGTTTTTATTTTTAAATGTCATTGGGCGAAATCTTGTGTGACTTTAGAAAATGCCACTTTCTTGATCTTAAATAATAAGATTTGCTAATTTATATGTATTGATTACATTACCGAAATTTCGTATCCTTACTCATATTGTTGAAGTGTTGAATGCATGATCATGTATCCAAACATCATTTTAATGATTTTCATATTTTATAGAAGAGTAATCATTTATGTAAATTGAAAGGATGCAATATGATATTCATATTATGAACATTGGGGATTTTAGCTAATCATTTAATATATTGAGAGTTTGCCATTAACATTTTATAAATACATCGATTATCAGAAAAGTTGACATTATCTGTTCTTCCTTTTGCATAGGTTGTACACACCAACCGCCACTATTTCAAGGGTACTGAGTAAAGATGTGGTAATTGGTGGTTACCAAATTCCAGCTAAAGTGAGTATGAGCGCTGAAAACATAGTAAGCGAAACTGTAGAAAAGAGAACCAACCCAAGACGAATGACAATAACACACATGGACTATGATATGTTATCGTTTTGTTTTATACAGCATGAAATATTACAGCCACAACACTCAGACTACTATATGTATATAACGTTTGGGGGCAAAGGACAAAATATTCAAAATATTGGTTAAACGGATGTCATAGAGAAAAGCCAGACAAAATATCTAAAGTATTCTGGGTTTTGCTCTGCCCATGAAATCGTCCGCATATATCATATGTAATTGTCTAAAGCAATGAAGACACCTCACCGAGAGCCGGTGACACTGTAATGAGGAAGTATTCGTGTCTGATCGATTGTGGATCCGTACCATGAAGTAATGGTAGCGAATCTTACAAACATTGTCCTTTATGTCTATTCAGACTACCTGTGTCGGACAGACTTGGCTGATTAGTCGAGATCCGGAATATTTCCCCGATCCTTTGGAATTCCGCCCCGAGAGATGGATACGAGGGGAAAACGAACATTTTTACGGTTTCACTTCAATACCTTTCGGCTATGGACCAAGGATGTGTATTGGTAAGTCTTCGGACATGAGACAGTTGGGGTATATATTACGCGGTCTTTGAAATCACCAGACACAATGTTACTTTACATAAAACGTTATCCACATGGCATATTCTTTTAAGAGATGTTTAGCATTTTCGGATAAAGATTTCAATATGTCCTTGGGACTGTTTATTTTTAAGATTTATAAGAGTAAAATAAGAAAATGAAGAGTTTTAAGCCAAGAAGAGAATCTGTCGTATAACCGGAAGAAATTTATACTTGTTATTAACTTCTATTTCCCCAATACACGAAAATTATTTTCAAACTCATATTTCTTATTTGGATGCTGACAGTCTCCTGTATTGTAAAAGATTATAAGCATCGCGTAGAATATCAGAAGATATACGTGTGTTCCTTTCGCTCTTAAACTTTGCATTAGCGCATTTAATGCTGAACTTTATCACAGCCAACAAATATTCTTCTCTCGTGTTAAAGCGTGATTGCTCTCATCTTTCAACAGGAAAGAGATTGGCAGAACTGGAAATACATTTGGCATTGGCGAGGGTAGGCTTTAACCAAATTCAGTCTGATATGTAAATCTTCAGTAGCCGTAACTTTTGGCTTCTTTTCCATCATTTGTGGTAAGCTTGTATGAAACAAAATATTCCTACTTTTAGAATCAATTCTATCCAACTCACCAACACCGCTCTATGAGTGTATTCTTCATTTTCTTGTTGACAAGTGAATTAATGTAAGCTAGAGTTTTTTTCATACTAACATTATATAACGTACACAGTGCTTTATGCTAGCTTGACTCGCGTTTTACATTTCAAAAGTCTTTAAGGAGAAGAGGGAGAGGAAAAGATACTTATTAAATAAGAAAAGTAATGAAAGAACTATCAAAAGTTACAGCTATTTATGCAATTTTCCCATGTATGGAAATACAGTCATATTTTCGATAGAAAAAATAGCATACTTGGGGTGATTATGTTGAATTGAAGCAATTTGAGTGATATGTCATCGGTGAAAATTGGAAGAAGCAAATTGCTACTGTAGTTATCAATATCGATTCTTTGGGTTTAATCATAGAAACTCTCATTGTCCATGTACTTTATACAAAACATTTATCTTCAGAGGGAGGGGAGAAACATTACCATAACATAGAGCTACCATATAGTTTTCCTGTTCGCGAATCTCTTGGATTATTAACCCTTTCACCACCATGGTTTGTCCCAAATCCATTGTTTTCTATGGTAAAGTTGGACCTGTATACAGGGAACTGGGGTTGAAAGAGTTAAATAACTCATATTCTCTTCCTTTATTTTCACAGTTGTGCCGAAAGTTTCTTCTGGAATATACAACCGACGTAGAATCAAAGTTGTCGACCGTCAATGTTCCAGACAGACCTTTGAACTTAAAGTTTATCGATAGATCTCAGATCTAAGTCACAGTTATTGGCAGGCTTTGCTAGGTCAATGTAAGAGTTTACAAAATCAGCCTTGCAGTCGCTTAGGAATTCGTCCATAATTCACTTGTCGTTCTACTTTCATATGTCTCACCCGATCAATTTTGAGGCGATTGTATACAGACGCCAATGAGGAAAGGCGCCACTGTATACCCTAGACTGAACAACTTAAATGGTTTAATCTCGTGATTAAATATGTCTGCACTGTGATGCAAACATACCAAATTAAAGTGATTTACTATAAGCAGTCATACAACAGTGAGTTGACATTTACAGAGACAATTGTCGGAAATGCCATTTGAACTGCTCTTAATGCAGTTAATGTTGCTCGTAGAATAAGTATATTGACAAAATAAAATGGTACAGCTAAGCGGAGCAATTATCTGATGATTATTGGCATTGATTCCAATTTTGTATCTGTTCCCAAGCCAAAGATGCTGTAAAACCATGTGAAATGATTAATGAAACATGTATCCATGTGCTCGAATTACATGTACAAAGTTGACTTCTGTGACTATATACTGTATACGGTGACGATGACGTATGGGTATGATACCTTTGTGGGTTTTTTGCTGTTTCCTGTTTCCTTAATGTATAATTCTGTGACCAGTTTTGACATTTAATGTCCATTAATGTCCAGAACTCTATGGAGAAAATAAAATTTTCAATTTTCAAAAAACTAAGACGGCGAAAATTTTCTTACTCAATGGCTTCAAAATGAGCTCCCACAAGTGGTAGATCAGGAAAGAATTGGAAAATCTTGACAGCCAAAATATCTGTCCCCGAGGCGCATTCTACCTTAAATAGAGTTGACATTTCAACACGTTCCTGTCCCGTCACGCTCACTACCTATTTACACACAACTACCGTCAAATTGCAATAACTACTTCAATTTCCAAATTGTATGAAATAATTTTTATAGAGATGTAAGTGTTTTCTCATTACCAGTGATCACCAGTTTGGTTGTAAAGAAAACCACTCGACTGATATGTGTATCTTTATTTGGAACGAGGTCATTGATTTTTACAATCTTCATAATAGTACTATATTTTTATGCTTTCTTGATGCGACGAAATCATTTGACAGGATGAACAAATGGACCTTGTTCCGTTAATTGATTGACAGACCTGTTCCTCTTTATATCGTCAAACTCTTAGTTTTTTTGGAACAGACACCAAGATTTTCTTGTTAGATGGGGTTCAGTACTGTCAGACAGCTTTCCAGTCAAAAATGGTGTCAGACAGGGGGAATTCTTTCCCCATGGCATTTTGCAGTATATGTAGTTAAGCTAAGTAGTGAACTTGGTGGAACACAAATTGGCTTTTTCCTTGCAGGAAAATGTGTTAATCATATCATGTATGTAGACAATATTGTTCTCGTGTGACCCTCTGGTAAGGTTATTAATCTGCTAGTTAAAAAGTATTTTTAATTAGTTATGGTGGCGTCGATGTCCAGCACGATATTATCTATAATGCTAAGAAATCGAAGTGTCTGTATGTAAAACAACCAAGGAACAACATTTCACGTTTACTTCACATTTTTCTCAATAATACGGTCTTCAAATTTGTTGAGAAACATAGTATTTTGGAGCCATCTTGAACCATTTTGGAAATGATGGTGGCAATATAATACGCCAAATTAGATCTCTGTATTCATAGACGAATTCACATTAATTTCATACCTGTTCAACTCTGGTCAAAATAAGGCTTTTCCAAACTTTCTGTTCTTCGATGTACTGCTTCAATTTATAGAGTGTTTCCCCCAAAAGATGTATGAGTGACATTCGTGCTGCTTACAATAATGGTTTAAGAATTCTTTTGAATTTTTAGCGAAACATTTGTACGTAATCACATATTAACCTTTGACAGTAAACAACGTGCAGCTCGGGCTTGTTTTTATCTTAGATTGACTAGAAGTACAAACACTTTAGTCTGCTCAGCCTTGTCTGGTTATGTTATTAATGGGAGCAGATGGTGGTATATTTTATGACGGAATGTCGTTAAAGTTTTACTCGTATTTATAGATGTTCTGTTTGTCTTGTCCAGATTTTTAAAATGTGTTTATGTAGTTTTTTCTTGTCCTTGTCATTGTCTGTCTTATATCGATTTTGTACATTTTTATTTGCTGGTTCTCGAAACAAGGTAAAGTAATAATAATAGAACATAGGGTTCGGATATAGCCGAGTGGTTTTGATTGTGATGCATTCGCTAGGTGACTGAGTGCAGTACGTTGTGAGTTCGAGTCTACTGAATCTACTGAATTTAATACACAATTCAACAAATTACTCTCACATGCCTTCATAGCATAGTGGGCGGAGAGTCGCAGCCGTTTTGTTTGTTTACTGCCTTTGCTATCAAATTGCAAATTTAGTTGGGAACTCCAAAACTGATTACGTTTATCGTGCATATCTCGACGTTTACCGTAACCATAAAAGCTGATATTTTTCAGGTAAGCGTCATCAGGATGGAGCGATGTGACCATGGGTATATGATAATATTCCATATCCACACTTGTAAGCTCAAACATGTATGTGATTATGTATTTTTAATGTGCCACGTCATTTTCCCCTATCTTCGGTCTTTCAGTACGACACAGATAGAGTGACAACACAGTCAGCTAATCTGACCGAATTGACCCAGACGAATCCAAAGGTTTTTAGAAACCGAGGTCACCTTGTCAGGTGAGCGGAGGATATGATTGTTTTCAAATATGGCGGCCTTCGGCAACATAATGTCCGTTTTCACCAGACTAAACTCCAACCTGAAGCGCCTCCACATCTTCAAATTCCGCTCAACGACAGCGTCTCAGACGAATGAGTATGAGTAGGGCGAGTCAAGTGAACGACTTAAAAGTTTTGCTCAGCCTTTCCCACATGAAACTTTCAGCCGTACTCTTATCAAATCAAGAATAAAATCAGGGGCGTCTTGGAACATTTTACTACTAGAGAAACAAATTACCTAACTTTCATCAATATTTGAAATTCAAAATGGCCGCTATCCCTGTGTTAACTTCAAGGGGAAATGTAAAATTTTCGAAATACTAAGGAATGGGCTTTAAAATTAATTACTACAAGTGGTAGATCAGAAAAGAATTGTAAAAGTTTTGGAGTCTGAATATCTGACGCCCGAGACGCGTTCTACGTTACTAAAGCCATGCTATAAGTTGGATTTAGGTTCAGACGGTTTGTCATAGTTAAATAAATCATTGAATCTCTCATTAAATAGGCCGAGGCACCCATCAACATCTGTATTGTCCTATAAGATACACCAGATATACACGCCTGTGTTTGATTTCAATGATTAAAATCGGCTTTCCAATAATTGCTGATAACTGTCAGATTTACGGGCAGCACCGCTGCAACACGTGGCAAATAGTTCGTTGACATGATTTTACCGCTATCAATACACCTCCCCCATCCCATTTGAGTGAAGGAGAGTCAATTCTGTCCCATCGGTAGATAGACTATGTGTAGACATCAAGCAGCTTGCTGTCATAAATGAATTAAGCTATGTTTCAGTCAGGAGCAAAATGTGAAAAGAAGCACGTTAGAAACTAGCATAAATGTCTTGAGGCTTAGTTCTATAAGTCCCTGGGTATATTGATGAAATATATTTAGTGGTTTCTTCACATCTTTTGGAGAAGTATTTGGACGAGGTGGATGTGATTCTTAATTGGACCCTGGGTTGGGATGAACATCCCCATCACTCAATAATACATCGAAAATAGCCGCATGATTGCTGTAGTAGCAAATGCGAGCTCCATACTTCACACTGTTACTACCACAGTGATAATAATCTGGCTTGGAAAGTCCTTACGCTGTGGTCACACAAGAGGCAGTGAGCAATAGGCCAAAAGCCATAACATAACTGAGTGCACATGTCCATCATACAGAAATGTGACTGTCATCTTTGTTACGCAAAGAAAATCACGTAAATTCGTCCTCTACTGCACTCACCGGGACAGAAACAGCAAGTTGACTTTGTCACTACAATTCATATCTAGGGTAAGGTAAATCGTCGATGACAACATTCAACGGCGCCTTCAACCATTCATACATTCGTATTGCCGTATTTTGACGATAGCCCGGCAAAAAGATGTGACAGTGACAGAAACACCAGCAGAGCTGAAACCGTCCACTGCCCACTGCTGAGAGCGCCATCAACCCAAGATTGTAACTTGAATTTGAGTATCATCCTCTAAATGGACATTTACATGCATTTAATATCGTTTTGTTCTTTGTTGAAAATCTTTGTGACATTCATGATGCCTATTCCATTTTCACATTTAATGAACTGCTGTGTTTTGTTGACTTGTAATTTGAGTCATTGTCATGTTGAATTATTAAGTCACCAGTTAATGCTACAGTTTTCTTATTGATGTTGTTTCTTTGGAGTTTCTGTCTATAGCAAACCATCGCCTTGTAGTATTTCTTCATTTATTCGTTTATTTTCACATGTTTCATTGATTATTTTAACTACTACTACTTTATTGACACACTTTACCCCAAGGAAAGGGTAAACAAAGTCATACATAGAGACTTCAAAGAAGCAATATGATAAGTTGCCAAAAAAGACAAAATCAGCAATAAATGAATAAAGGTACGTACATAATTAGAACACAAACTGGTTGCTTGTTACTGATCTCACAGGAGTAGACACTTGTTAACGTACATTGCTATGGGAATGTATAATTTCTTGTTATTCTAATTCTATTGAATTCTAATTGTCTGTTATGTGATAATGATTAAAATGTTGGATGTACTGGTTGAATAGTATTGTATAATGTATCTCGTTCTGATTTATAGTATTCACAAATAAATCAGAAATGAATCTCATCTTCAATATGATTATGAGTACATCTTTTGCAAATTCTTTCATTGGGGTTTAGATTGTCTTCCAGTTTCTATGTGGAGTTTATGGTTACTGAGCCTGAATTTTGTTAATGTTTCTCTTAGCTGTGGTTTTTTATTTCTATAAGGTATTTTTCAAGTGCTATATCCTTCTTGAATATTGTATATGTTCTTGGCTTATTTCCATTTCCTTTTTTATTTTTGGTCTCACAAAATATATCTTCCTTCCATTTGGACTTACATATATTACACAACTTGTTTTTGACAATTGATAATTTACTATCTGTACAGATGTCGTGAGAATTTAATATTTGTAATTCTTCCATTTTAGTTAAGAGTGACTCAATTTTGGTGTACCAGTTGCTTTTGTTATTTTTATTCACTATGACGGCTTCTTTTATCAATGGATTTTGGCTATTTAGCACTCTATTATAATATTTGATCAGTTGAGTTTGTACAAAAGTTTCAATTGGGTATCTCCCTAGTTCACTGTATATTGCCATCTTCGGGGTATGCCTTGGAATTTTCAAAATAAACAAGCAAGAATTTATGTGCACATCAAAAGACGAATTGTATTTACTTTCATCAGCCCATATATCACTACCATATGTAAGAATCGGTCTGATCAATTTGTCGAATAAACTGAGTTCTAGGGGAATGCTTAAGTCGATACCCGGGCCTATTTTTCCCTTTAGGGCAAAGAGAGGTTTCATACCTTTTTTCTTTAATATATTCATGCCTGTTTTAAATTTACCATTTGGTGTTATCGTGACTCCTAGGTAATTAAACTGATTCACAACATTTAGTTCCCTTCCCTCAAAAAAGAATATATTGTTATGTAGTAGCCGATTCGTCTTATTAAAAATCATCACTTTGGACTTGTCTGTATTGACATGTAATTTCCACTTTTGGGTATATGTTGATAATTTTTCTAAACAATTTTGAAGGCCTGTCTTTGATTAGATAGCTAACTACTGTATCAAGCAATGTAGGAGAGTCAGAGCTGTCATTGTCAAAAATATTTGGAAGATCATTTATGAAAATATTAAAAAGGGTTGGGCTTAAGTTACATCCTTGTTTTACTCCTGTGGTAGACTGAAAAGTTTCTGTTAATCCCTCACTCGTTTTTATCCTGTAGTTTATATTATTATACATATTTGTTATGATATTAAACATATGACCGCTAATATTATTGTTGATTAGCTTTTGATAAAGACCCTCATGCCAAACACTGTCAAAGGCTTTCCTTAAATCAATGAAAAAACAGGCATACAATTTATTTGATTTTGGAGCTTTGCCATTCTTGGTGTGTTTACTATGTAAATATTTGTTGATAATTGTTTTCAGTATAAATAAGTTGTCTGTTGCTCGACAGTCTTTCCTGAATCCGAATTGTTTGTTAGTCATTAGATTATTCATGTTTAAAAAAGATACTAGCCTAGCATTCAACACACTGGTGAACAATTTACCAAGGCAGCTAGATATTGCAATGCCTCTGTAATTTGAAGTGTCTGTTTTAGACCCAGATTTAAACATTGGTACTATTAGCCCAGTATTCCATTTCTGTGGTATTTTGCCAGATTCAAAAACAATATTGAATAATTTTTGTATAGCTTTTGTTAAATGATAACTGTTAAGGGTATCATGAAATTGTTCACATTTTCAGGAGCGTCATCAATTTTTCGATTTAACAGGGAATGTACTATTTTGATTGAGACCCTAGATGTCTCCCATGATGCAGCTGGATCTTGACCTAGATCTTTACATCGCCATAGCTTACAAATACCCCTTATGTCCATGTGTCTGTGTGCTCTATGCTATATCTGGGTCATGCTATCCTATCAGCTGATGAGGTCATGTTTCTGCCGCGTATATCGGCGTCGTATGTGCTCTGTGTTATATCTGGGTCATCTCATCCTGTCACCTGATGAGGTCATGCTTCGAAGGTCATCATGGCGATTCGCAGTGCAGCACTCAGATATCTGGGCCGACGGAACAGCGGGGTTTCAAGCTGTGTACAGCTCCGCTCAACTGCTACAAATTCGCCGAACGCCGAATCCGGTGTTGACACCGAAAATACGAAATCATTCGATCAAATGCCCGGGATCACCAAGGGAGCTTTCCAAACTATATTATTTCTAGTTGACGGATTTGTAAGGGGCACTATTCAGAAACCATGGGCTAGCTTGACAAAGATGCGGAAGGACCTTGGCCCAATCTGGAAACAAAGGTTTGGGAAGCTTGTTATGGTGTCAGTGGCAGATCCACAGCAATTTGAAACCGTGCTGAGAAATGAAGGAAAATACCCTCGGAGGAATCCCCTTGAACCATGGATAGCACATAGACGGGAACGGAACCTAGCTCTCGGTGTGTTACTCCAGTGAGTAATAGTAATTTGTATGAGAACTGAACGGGGCAGTGTCGTTCAGAAACATCATTATATTGCTGCAGATAACCTTCTTTTTAAGGTAGCAGTAACGATATAAACGTAATAGAGTAAGGCATGACGTACAAATATCAATGTTGATAACGGACGGGCAACATGAAGGAATTTAATAATGAAAATTAAAAAAACGGTGCGTACGGTAATTTCTAAAAACAAAACATTCACAGTCTTGCTGTCTTGGCCACATTAAATATAAGATAGCAGAAGGGATGGACGTCTCGGAAAGCAAAATGCTTGAATGATCTGATTACCATTTTGTTTTCTGCCATATTGTGTTAACCTTGCCATCGTTTTTACAGTGAAGGCGCTGACTGGCATCGCAACAGAGCTGCACTCAGCAAGCGGATGATGAGACCTCGTGAAGTTGCCTCCTACACCGACGCAGTCAATGACGTCATCACTGACCTGACAAAAAAGGTGATCAGAGCCAGGGATGGTCACAAAACGGACAACATTGTACCCGACATTGAAAATATACTGTTTACCTGGTCCTTGGATTGTAAGTGTATTTAAAGAATGGGCCCACTCATAGCCCTTCTTTGCACATTGCTTTGTACGAGAAGAGAGGAGGCATATATGATAGATGACCATTCCGAAGATACTGACTTAACAAGATGGCACAACGGTGTAGATTAGAAATAAGAAGCTGCATAGCGGATCGGGCAGTTTAATCTAAGCCCATTTTTTTATTGTACATGTCAATAACGCTTCATTTTTCTCTTGTTTTGTTTTTAAATATGACATAATGACCTCGTTCTTTGCTACGATTTTGATGTCGATAAAATATGCCTGTTGCCTGCTAGTAGCAATGTCATAGCGATGATTCTATGATAGCGCAGCATAACTCTGTTGTAAATGCTAAATGAAGGGGAAAACCAAAACGGTTTATCACACTTTGCTCCATAAAAAAATCGAACTTTTCCCTCTTGCATTCAGCGTCCTGCCAGTTTTATTTCATGGAGCATTCATATTACTCTGCCGCTTGTTTACGTGGAGTGTCCCCATCTGTATATTATAGCCGCTTGTGCTGTGATCTTGAACAAGAAATTAAACCTTCTCGATGACAAACCACATCCGGAGGCCCAGGCTTTCATCAAGGCAGTGCACGATATGTTTGACTCAACAATGTGGATGTTTTTAATCCCCACTCAAGTTCATAAGAAGTTCAACAGCTGGGTTTGGAAGAAACACGTCAAAGCATGGGATACCATCTATGCTACTGGTAAGAGGAACTATTTGGATTTTGCAGTATAATCTTTTCAGCTCAACACATCTTGTGTGTAGGTAATGACATTGCTGACCAGGTAGAACAAACTCAAGGTCAATTTAACATTGAATAGCAAAGAAGCAACAGAAAAGGTGGAGCGACATGTCGTGGTTAACGCTCTCCAAATACCACGATCACTTCATCACTCGATTCAGAGGAAGCCAATTGAATTGTTAGGTTTAGCCGTACCAATAATATTATCAATATTGACTTGGTTGAATCAAAGTAAGACCTCATTGATCCGTATGTGAAAGCTATATAACATTCACATGGCTTACTGTGCATTCCGTGTCGATATGTAGTCATACTTCAAAATTTCACTTATAATAGGTGTGCTACGCCCATAAAACATATGTATGACAGATGTACTTTAGAAGCCTGATGACATTCAGTATATTCAGTTTTGACGCACAGGCTGATGTCGTAATTCATTCAAAGTAAAAATGAGCAGATATTCAGTATTCCATGCCCACCAGGGATACTATTGCCAGTTAATGTCCGAAGTCCTGTCAAATATAGTGAATTTATTTTGTTTTGATAAATGACCGATTTAAAGAAATTCATTACATACGCAAACTAGCTTCATAGTGGTATTAAGCGAATCGGACTTTCAACATAAAAAATGTTAATGACCAATAGACGTTTAAAAGTCAAATCGAAATTGAGGCAAAGTTTTTAATCATAGAAATTTATAAAACATGCAAATTAGCCAATAATTAGTATGTTGCGCTCGACGAATGTTCGATATCACCATGAAATCTGAGTTTAACAAATGTATCCTAAAAGTCTAGCCAAATTTAATGTTTAAGGTCTTGGTATATGGCCTCATTACAATACATAATACAAATACATAATATAGTCAGTATTTTACGCTCATGTACCTTTCAAAACTTGGCAAAATGCTTGATATACGTTAGTATATTTACTTATATTGACGTATATGGCACACAAAATTAATGCTGTACGTAATGTATATCTTTCTATATGGAACGCTGCAATACGTTCATATACGTAGCGTATATCTATACTTAACGTATTTGACAAATGTACAGAATCAGTGTATATTGGTGTATACCAAACATTTTGCGTACTGTCAGCATTACTAAAACTAATTAGTATGATCAGTGTACCTTAGAAGTCAGATATAATTCAGTGCAGACAGTTTTTATGTTGCCTAGTCACAAAATTTCATTAAAAATATAAATTCAAAATCACATCAATTTCGTCTATTTTTAGGTCACTATTGAGTTCAAATCTTTGATCATGCAAATTTGTCCAAATTATGTGAGCTGCAGCCTTCAGAAACAGAATTCCATCCATCCATGAGCACAATATATAGATACAAAGTCTTATCAGTTTTGGTTCTGAAGTTTTTGAGTTATGAGTGGAACAAACTTTCAGTCACGGAAAGATACGTACATCCACACACACCTAAACAAAAAGGACCTGCACTTCGTAAGCTATGCCCGCACGTAGGCCAAAAAAAATACATTCATGACGTACACATGCTTGAGAGATTCATAGATATGAGATCTGTAGTACAATGGCCACTAGCCCTCTCAAACTCCGAGTGCGTCGTTCAAGTCCTGAGAAATATTGTTCCTGAGCACAAATTGCAGGAGTTCCGGGGGTTTCAATGACCAGATAATTTCTTTGTACAATTTACCAAAAAGTTGACAACCTCTGTATTTGTCTGTGAATGGCCGCTTGTAGAGGATTCATAATCACTGAACAGGGCGGATGGACCAAAACGACGGAGTGATGTCTCGGTTGCACGGACTAATATGGCACAATCATTAGCATTGTGTCTCTATTCGCAGCGAAAACGTTGATCGACGAGAAAATGAATGACGTCACCGAGAGAGTGGCCGCTGGAGAGGACAATGATACGGAAGAGGCTGATTTCGTCACTTACATGGTTGTCCAGGGAAAGCTGGAGATCGCCGAAATTTACGCAAATGTTACAGAATTACTGGCTGCAGCTGTCGATACGGTAGGAATCCCTTGCTTAGGGAGCGTTCAGTTCTTATTGATGGGCGTGGGCCGGCAAATTCTTCCTGTGCATCAGTCAAAATAAGTGAATTCCCCTACCCATTGCACCAAAAAATTGATGACCCTCTTTTAAGATGACAAAAATTTCATGAACTCCCTATTGTTTGAGTAAAGTTGCACACACAAACACCTCTTGGGAGGAATAGAATACAAATAAAGATTCTCAGCTTATTTTAAATGACCCCCTAACAAACTCACAATGCGTTCCAATCTCCCCTCCTGGCTTGCTTTAAGCAACTCGTCAAAATACGGATACATCACTCGAATAAGACGCGGTATCGCCCAAACTTCTTGTAATAACCCCTTTATCATGCATGCATACTTTGGTTATGACTGTTTTCCTACGGACGTTCCGAAATTAGCGACGAAATTAACTGAAATCAACCTTGGTTGCTCCTCGCTGTACTTATATAAAGTTGGTTGCTAAGGAGTGATGACAACCGTATCATTTCTTGATATTATTCCACTATTGGGCCATTCCACTTCCAGGGAAGGTTTATGGAGCACTTTTAAAGCGAACAATTTAAATATTACGATGTCGACACAGGTTTTCACGATTTGAAGAAGATTTATTTTTAGTTTAAAATGACGGTGGATGTAAAACATAGGCTTGAGTGTGTAAAATGAGTGTGTTTTCGTGTTTTGATACATAACCTCATCCCTGCGTGAAAGTTATGAGGCCGCCAAAATCTGGTCAAAATACGCCACGTAAAGCGGTTCTGTCATGATGCACTGTCAACCGGTATCTTAATCTTCAGCAGCGCGCGTAGACGATAGGAAAACACTGCAACGTATTGGACCGGCCGTGAACGGTGACAGGTGTCGGCTACAAATTTTCAATGCATTTGTTCGTATGTTTTTGGTACAACTGTACTTGTGCCTAAATGCAATGCCCATGAAGTGACTGCAAACAACAGAATTTTGACCATAATCATAATGACGTTTCGGATGGTCATTTGTCTTATTCGCTCAGCTGTTTTATTTGTATATGAACATACCAACGAAGGCCATGCATACCAGCGAAAGTCACGCGTACGTGTAGCTGTAAGTAGTTCGGTTATAGTGAAAATATAGTTCGTATTTTCACTAGTTAAAATAAGGGTTCATATTAGTACCGTCTAAACAATAGGAGAATGGCAATACAGGCATAGCTGTATGATAATTCCATATACTGTGCATTTCGCTTTTTGCTTCAGACATCAAGCACGTTCTTATGGACCCTGCATTGCGTTTCAAAGTACCCACAAGTGCAAGAGTCATTGTATGAAGAAATTAAGCGAGTCATTCCTGCGGGAGAGACGCCAACACACGAACATATCAATGGAATGCCGTACTTGAAAGCAATTCTCAAGGAGACCATGAGGTAATTAAGTGTCAGTTGAATTGATATTTGTACCAAAGAGTTGTAATATGTTCCATAGATATATTGATGATCTGATCGGTTTGAACAATTCTGGTATTTCTAATTACCCCCCCCCCCCGCCTCACATCTATCCAGATGAATTATGGATGCATTATTGCCTGTATTTTAGCTGAATTGTGTATATGCAGATGTATACAGATGCAGATGTATGCAGATGTATACAGTCAAGAATCCATTCGTTTGGACTCATGTGAATTCACGTGTATTATTCTATAATACAGGCAAAACAGTCAGTGTGAATTTATCTTTTTATTCCTTTTATCGAGTGAAAATATTGACCTGTTTGCGATGGAAATACGGGTTATCGGTGAACTCCCAAAATTGTGTCAAATATTGTTTGAAATGTCAACACAGCGTCTATGAATGTAAACATTAATATTATTTTGACTGTATAATTAAGCACATACTACAACACATTGCTAACAATGTCATCGCTTCCTTTTAAGCAACGGGATGTGGTTAAAAGTGTAATATTGTGCATTTCAACATATTTTAGATAAAATAACAAAACGTGTATTTGTTTACTTCAACATATTTTAGATAAAAGTAGCAAAACATGTATTTGTTTGCCAGGAAAAGTATGAAAGTATTATCAGCAGTTACGGATATTGCCCTTTTCACGTTCAAGCCGATCCCAACTAAGGATGTCCCTGATAGGACCATAATCAAGTGAACATTTGTTTATCTTTACAAGCGTAGCTGCTTCGAGAAAGAAATTGTAAATAAACCGTTACAACACCATTGCAAGGAAGCTTACATTTTCAACCCATACAAACGTTCGCACATATTCAAATGAAAGACCACTGCATAATGATTCTGTCAGGTCTCTCTGGTCCCAATGACTTATCTTTCTGACATAGCAAACATTGATTATCTTTTTATAGGTTACACCCGCCCGTTATTAATGTTTCTCGGATCATCGATAGAGAAGTGACGGTTGGTGGTTACCGTGTGCCAGCTGAGGTTAGTTGCCAAGGGTTTGTTTCACAGGTTGATGAGTTTTTTTGTATGAATCAGAAACCGAACATTTCACCTTCTTTGCCTTTAAACCTGACGTATAGTCTTTTTTCTCGGTGTATTTTATCTTAAGGTAGAATGCGCCTCGGGGACAGGTAGTCGGACTCTGAAATTTCTACAATTCTTTTCTGATCTACCACTTCTGGGGACTGATTTTAAAGCTCTTGAAGAAAGAAAAAACTTTCACTGGCTTCGTTTCACTAAAATCAAAAATTTAATTTTTCCCAGTAGAGTTAACAGAGGAATGGCGGCCATTTTGAATTTCAAATATCGCAAAATATTTAGTAATTTGTTTCGCTAGTTCCAAACTTTGCACGGTGACCTTCTAATTTTAGTTGTTGATTTGATAAGAGAACGGTTGAAAGTTTCATTCAAGAAAGTTTGAGTAAAAGTTTAAGTCCTGCACTTTCGAGGCGCATACTACCTTAATTGGAATAAAACGTCCTTACGTTTGTTTACAGCTTTTTAAGTATAAAATATGATGTTAACTGGTAGTTAATAGAAAATGCCAAGCTCAATGCACTGATGAATTTCCTTTCTTGACAAAGAGTTGTGAATGTTATGATATCACGTGACAAAATAACTTGTAACGGAACTTCATTATGTTAAATTTCATTCTTCAAATAAACACCAACCCGATCATTTAACAATATTACCACTGTCAATGCCAAAGGACAACCTTCATAGGGATGAATTTAGTAATTAGCGTGATGTCATGATTGTACTTGCAGAAGTATGACAGAGCTTCCATTTACTTAATTTTATGTGATGCACGCATTGAACGGGAGTTCTTGTGAAAGGGCAGGTAAACGACAATTATTTACTTTCTCTTTTGCCGCTTTTCCCAAGACTATTTTGATGGGACAGACTTGGTTGATGGGTCGAGATCCTGAATACTTTGAAGATCCGCTAGAATTCCAACCAGAGAGATGGATTCGAGATGAAAAAGAACACTTCTATGGATTTAAGTCCTTACCATTTGGCTACGGACCACGGATGTGCATTGGTGAGTTTATCTTCTAAACCACTGCCATCTTGTCAATAAAGATGGATACGATATAGTATGCGGCTAGCAAGGAATGGTGGATCTTCATGTTCAAATTCACAGGGGCTCACAAGTGGCTATATAAGTCAATATTACAGCGTTTTTCTTTCTTTTTCAATGTTACAAATAAACTAGCTGAGCCTGAAGAGCACAACACTTGTGTAGCTGTCTTTTGTGTAGCTTGTATTGGCATGTATAGTGCGCCCTCAATAGGGAGTGTGATCATATGTAAATGCGACCTTTGGTTCCGTGACCTCTAGCCATGCCTACTTCCCTCTCCATATGGCCGGCCATGCGTACAGACGTCGCTGTGTTTACTGACGTCGGGAAATTAGTACAGTAAGCATAGCGAGGACAGGAAGTAGGAATGGCTAGAGGTCACGGAACTAAAGGTCGCATTTACATATGATCACACTCCCTATTGAGGGCGCACTATACATGCCAATACAAGCTACACAAAAGACAGCTACACAAGTGTTGTGCTCTTCAGGCTCAGCTAGTTTATTTGTAACATTGAAAAAGAAAGAAAAACGCTGTAATATTGACTTATATAGCCACTTGTACAGTAAGCATAGCGAGGGCAGGGCAGGAAGTAGGCATGGCTAGAGCCGGGCCTAGAGGTCACGGAACTAAAGGTCACATTTACGAGGACGCACTATACATGCCAATACACGCTACACAAAAGACAGCTACACAAGTGTTGTGCTCTTCAGCTGGATTATTGTGACAGTGAAAAGAAAGAAAAACGCTGTAATATTGACTTAAATAGGCACTTATGAGGCCCTGTGGTTCAAATTTACAAGGAGCCGGAGGAAACGTTTCAAGTATTTTGAAACATATCTCGGCCGTGACCAAGTCATTTCCAGAGACTTGATTGGACAATACAATGTCTATTAATTTTTTAACCCGCAGTTCCCTCCCTAGATGTCCAGTTTTACCATAGAAAACAATAGGTTGTGAAAGGGTCAAAATATTAATGATGTACACGAATTTTTATTGGACGTTTACCACTCGAACTTGTCAGTTGCTAACGCTGTAAGCCCCATTACTAAATATTGACTTTGAATGTGCAGGGTTTTTATAAGGTCCATCTCAAATCAAGATAAATTATAATGCAATAAAACTAAAGGAGCAAACAATCTTTGCCAATAGGTACTAATGCGAGGAACAGGGATAAGAATTAAGGTTTCTCACACAATATTGCGTTTAGAATTGAATGACAAGACTTTCATTGATATGTGTTATGACTATGGGGTGAGAATATCTCTAACTTACAATAATTTATCATCGCATTACGATTTTCACTATGTTTTCATTCAAATGACCTATTTTAAGATTATTTCATTTCATTTTAATGTATCATAGTAGTAAACTTACCGTAGTACTTTTTATAACGAAATTATTTCATTAGTATATGACTTTTCTGACAATAGTTATATCACTAATGACTAGTTATGATAATTTTATTATGTTATATAATTATTTTCTTTGAAGTCGTATTTCTAATTTTCATTAATTCATTATTTCGTCATGTTAGTCTTTGCTTTTCCGTTTGTTACGCTTGTTTGCTGTAATTATTTATTCACCATTCTTATTTCATCTTTATTATCCATATTTGTTCTCTGATATATAAAGACAAAGTAATTCTGTTAACCTAGAATTAATTCTTGAAGTCAGTATTTTGACATTTTAGTCTTTATTTGTTCGTCATTTAAGATTTTGGCTTAAATTGCAATTTCAATCATTAAATCAATCTTATGTAAAAATTTACTCAAATTTATCATGACTAAGAGAATATCTTAGCCTTATAGTTACTGCGCTATTTTTTCCTTTAATTTTTTCGTCACATAAGTTTTACATTTTTTTCATTAACTTCCTCCTATTTTTAATATTTTCCTTCTGTGCTAATTTTAATTTTTTTCACTTGCTCAGAATAATTAGTACTGAAAAATGTAATAAATAATGTCGTGATAATGAAAAAACTATTCACTTATGAAATGAAAATAAAATAATGAAGTTTATTACGAAAGGGCGATACCATAATTGAAATAAAAATTATATTTTAAAGACTATTTTAAGAAAATGTAATGTTGTCAAAAAAAAAAAAATAAAATTAACAATAATAGAATGAAAATACGATTAATTGCTTTGGTTGTGATACCATCCAATGTTTTATAGTATAATTATTTGCGAAATTTTGTGCTGTTTTCCCTGATAGGTAAACGACTGGCAGAACTGGAAATACATTTGGCACTTGCAAGGGTAAATCTATTTATAAACTCAAGTTATAAATTGTAAACCTTATAAGTGTCTCATAACTTTATAAGCCTCTCACAACTTATATCTTGTTCACATGTGCTTTCGGAAGAAGCTGCTTCTAAAATATTAAAGAAAGAAGTATCTCAAATTGGATTGGCGTGGCGGATAATTTACATTTATTTATATATTTCATTTTGCCACCAAAATGGCCTCTACCTCTTTGTTATTCATGTACGGTACTATTATGTCCTCCAAAGACTACAAGCAGAAATAACTTTTAAACATTGCACCAGAATATTACACTAAAAGGTATGGGCACCACGAATACTGTTTCTCTGTACAATACTTCATGGCATCAATATGGTCATATGTAATGCTCGTCTTTATGTTTACCATACCATATCCAGGAATGACAGTTTCCATGTTCTTACTATTTCCATCGTTGCAGCTGTGTCAGAGATTTATTCTGGTGTCGACGACCGATGTAGAAGGCAAGATTACATCCATTACTGCGCCAGACAGGCCCCTCAACTTGAAGTTTCTAGACAGAACACTTTAGAGCACGTGACTTCCATATTCGTCCTGATTCGTAAATCATCACAACGCAATTCAGTTCACAGGACTTATTGCTTCAAGAGATGCATTTTTACAAGCCTCTGTTACTCGGCTGATATAGTTTCATTTGTAAAGATAAATGTATTTGTATGTAGTGTAAAGAGGAAGAACATGCATTCCTATATAATGTTATTCATGTAATTTTTAAACATCTGTTAAGAATCCAAACGTGTCGCGGTGCTAAAAGTGCAGTAAAAGAACGGATTAAGTCATGTGTGACAATGTGATCAAAATTTCAAATTTCAAACAAGTGAGATGAAAGCGGGTCACCTTGTCTTGAACCTCTGTTAACAAGAAAGTAACCAAAAGTGAGAACATTTGTTAATTACACAACTAGAAATCTTACATTTTTAAAACTTCGACCCATTAAATTAAAGGATTACCAAAATTTAATTTCCTCAAAGCAAAGCAAAGGCAAGGCCAACCGATCGAGTCAGATGCCTCAGCAAAATCGATACAAAGTAGAATATCAAGAATATCACTTTCTTTTGTAAAGATCATGTGAACAGCGCCGCCGATGTAGCGACATTTTGCATAACCACTTTGATTTGGAAGAATTATTTCTGATAAAATCATTGATACTCGAATTGAAAGGGCCTTGAAAGCAATTTTATAGTTAACGTTTGAAACAGAAATAAGTCTCGTACTTTTCAGTCGCAGACGGTATTTTCTTTTTTTGTCAATCAAAGTAACGATGTTTGTCTTTGGAACCTGACAAATCTCCATGGACATATGTGTGCATAGTGAAACTCTCTACAATTAAACTACCGTCTTTGCAGCCACCAACGTCCTAAGGGGAAACAAACTGTAATATACTTACATGAAAACAAATGTGCGTATGACATTTTGATGTATAAATAGCACAATGCTAGTTTCTTCAATGCCAAACTTGGACAGGAAATTATCAACAATGGTTCCAGTTATTTTAATCTTCCAGAAAAAGTTGCAACAATGTAACAAGTTGTGAAGTTCAATGTAAAATACCACATAATTGTATTACCACAATTTACTGGTTAGCGAAATAGTGAAATAGAAGACATTCTTCCATGACCTGTGTACCTTATTTGAAGCAGAAAGAGAAACCCAGTTTCATTTAAGTTTGTAACAATATGTTTGCTAAAAGTTGAAGAATGGTGGAATAGAGTTACATTGGAGTCAATCGATTTTAACAACCGATACATTATTCTTGCCAAACTTGAATTCAGCTATATTTTAAAATACATTATTATCTAAGGAATATAGTTACTGTATATAAGTGTAGACGAAAAAAGAATATTCTTCCATTTTATTTAGTTGTAACGAAGATGAAACAAAAACACAACAGAGAGAAATATTGCCTACAAAAATATTACAACTGAAAAGTACATGAGTCGCTGGCATTCTCTGATAATACAGAATCAAAGATTTGGAATATCATTTTTATGTAAGCACAATCCTGGGTTCTCCTTTGTTCTTGGTCTTTTGTCAGTGTTTTGTTTCTGTTGTCTTTTCTTTTTCTGTACCTTTTCTTCTTGTCAGTTAATAAAAAATGTTTACAAAAAAACTTAAGTGTGATCAATAAGTAGCAGGGGCCTGGTCACAATTTATGCGCTCAATATTGATATATTTTCATTCGAGAAACTAATTAAATATGCAATTGAGCTATTAGCTAGAATGCCGTGCAAATTAAAACTTGTAAGTTGACATGCGTACGATCAAGGATGGCACAGGTCTGGGCAAAATCGGTGTACTAAGTAGTAATTATTTAGAGCCTAATTTAAAAAAATCATTGTGAATACACTTGAGCTATTAAAAAGAATCTTTTTTTCATAAAACCTACAATAGAAGTAGACCTATGTATGTATACGGCAGAGGTCCTGTCTAAATCGGTGGTCTCATTATTGATATATTGTAGTATAATTACAAAAATGTATTTCATAAGTATAATTGCTCGTTAAAATTTACATCATGAGTAGACATAAGTAAGATCAATAAATAAAGCATTGTGTGGTCAAAATCGGTGCACTCATCATTGATATAGACCTACAGCCTAATAATAGCAATTCGTAAAATGTGCAAATGATACTGCGACTCTTTACCTGGAATAATTTGTTTTATAACGCCTTGCTTATAGTTTTGCATCAAGCACATTCGTTTCCTGCGAATACACATGTGTAGTTGTCTGAAAATTGTCTGAAAATCGTAGTAGCGGTTTTCTGTATCATTGCCGTGTACCAGACGTTGTGTTAAAAAGGTATTATTGCTGAAAATCGGTCAAATAAACGATCACATAGCTAGAACTGCCTTTCAGAATTATATCAAATGGAGGGATGGAAAATTATCAATCTAGGATGATTCTTTATAATTCTCGGGAACTGGTTTTAATCAAATCGTGCTCGATCGTTCCGAAGCTTTCTCAGCTACAGGATGCGTGTAAATGCAAGTCTTTATGGCCGTCGTAGACTTATAAACAGGCACTTGTAGTTTTCGATGCCGTATACTGTACGCTGAACTCAGCAATCAACTGTGGACTAATACAGAAACTCTTGATCGCGAACGCTAGAGCTTTCAACACGCTGGTCTGGTTCCTTGTCCCTTTCTACCGCTGGCTGCGCTGTAGAAAGGGGATAGGGAACCAGACTAAATATAGATGGGTGTGTTGTGCTGTGTGTAGTAAATGGGTCATCTCAACTCGTGATAGGGGTAGTGCGCGCGACAGGGAGCCTGTCACCTGGGAAATGGAATGTGTCATGTGGGAATGCTCACGTTTAGTCACGGAATATGAGATCAAAGGTCATAGGCCAGGCTTTTGCGCAAGCGCTTCCCTCAAATAACTATTGCTGTACAACTGTACAGTCTTCTCCGAGCTCCGCTAGGTGACAGGGTACCGTACGTTGTGAGTTCGAACCCGATTGAAACCACCACATTTGTTAATAGAGAAAGTGCATGAGCACAAAGTGAGTATCATTTTTTTTGTCATTTGTGATAGACTTGTAACAGAAGGGAATGAGACGCAACAACTGTTGCAGCACTATGACTATGACTTATCTATCTCATTCATTTTACGTGGAATGAAGAGACTCGCAACATATCTCTATTCATTAAATGGTTTTGCTTATCAATGTTTTCCTTCATGTTATTCCTTGGTGACATATTGTATTTGAGCATTGACATTGACATTTTATGATATCCATTGACATTTAGAAAATTTGGAGTTGCACACCTGTCACATGGGAATGAAAAGGCTCTCAACACATCTCCAACCGCTAGCATGGAATTATCTATCAATGTTGATCTTCATTTTCTTTCCTGGTGACATATTCTGAATCATTTTGAGCATTGACATGGGAATCTTGTTGTACTGATTTACATTTAGAGCATTCAGAGTCACACACCTGTCACGTAGGAATTGAGAGTCTTAGTCTACACATCCCCAACAACCATAATTGTGTAACTTATCTCTGTTTCCCTCAATTTTCTTTCTTGTTGACCTATTCTGAAACAATTTGAGCATTAATATTGGAATTATGTTGTATTGATTGACATTTAGAGCATTCAGAGTCATGACACACATGTCACATGGGAATGAAGAGTTTCTCAACACAGCTCCGACCACAATATTTTATGTCTTACACATCTTCTCATATCTTTTAAGTTTTCCTCACCTATTCTGAACCCCTTTAATTATTACATTTGAATTTTGTTGTATTACTTGTAATTTAGACCTTTGGGAGTCCCACACCTGTCACGTGGGAATGGAGAGTTTCTCAACACAGCTCCAACCACAATATTTTGTGTCTGACACATCTTTCCTATCTTTTAAGTTTTCCTGACCTATTCTGAACCCTTTTTAATTATTGCACTTGAATTTTGTTGTATCACTTGTAATTTAGACCTTTGGGAGTCCCACACCTGTCATGTGGGAATGGAGAGTTTCTCAACACAGCTCCAACCCCCATATTTTGTGTCTGACACATCTTTCCTATCTTTTCAGTTTTCCTGACCTATTCTGAACCCTTTTTAATTATTGCACTTGAATTTTGTTGTATCACTTGTTATTTAGACCTTTCGGAGTCACACACCTGTCATGTGGGAATGGAGAGTTTCTCAACACAGCTCCAACCCCCATATTTTGTGTCTGACACATCTTTCCTATCTTTTAAGTTTTCCTGACCTATTCTGAACCCTTTTTAATTATTGCACTTGAATTTTGTTGTATCACTTGTAATTTAGACCTTTGGGAGTCCCACACCTGTCATGTGGGAATGGAGAGTTTCTCAACACAGCTCCAACCCCCATATTTTGTGTCTGACACATCTTTCCTATCTTTTAAGTTTTTCTGACCTATTCTGAACCCCTTTAAATTATCACATTTCAATTTTGTTGTTTAACTTGTAATTTAGACCTTTGGGAGTCACACACCTGTCACGTGGGAATGGAGAGTTTCTCAACACAGCTCCAACCCCCATATTTTGTGTCTGACACATCTTCTCATATCTTTTATGTTTCCTGACCTATTCTCAACCCTTTTAATTATTGCATGTGAATTTTGTTGTTTAACTTGTAATTTAGACCTTTGGGAGTCACACACCTGTCATGTGGGAATGGAGAGTTTCTCAACACAGCTCCAACCCCCATATTTTGTGTCTGACACATCTTCTCATATCTTTTATGTTTCCTGACCTATTCTGAACCCCTTTTAATCATTACATGTGAATTTTGTTGTTTAACTTGTAATTTAGACCTTTGGGAGTCACACACCTGTCACGTGGGAATTGAGAGTTTCTCAACACAGCTCCAACCCACCTATTTTGTGTCTGACACATCTTCTTATATCTTTTATGTTTCCTGACCTATTCTCAACCCTTTTTAATTATTACATGTGAATTTTGTTGTTAACTTGTAATTTAGACCTTTGGGAGTCCCACACCTGTCACGTGGGAATGGAGAGTTTCTCAACACAGCTCCAACCACAATATTTTGTGTCTGACACATCTTCTCATATCTTTTAAGTTTTCCCCACCTATTCTGAACCCATTTAAATTATCACATTTGAATTTTGTTGTATCACTTGTAATTTAGACCTTTGGGAGTCCCACACCTGTCATGTGGGAATGGAGAGTTTCTCAACACAGCTCCAACCCCCATATTTTGTGTCTGACACATCTTTCCTATCTTTTAAGTTTTTTCTGACCTATTCTGAACCCCTTTAAATTATCACATTTCAATTTTGTTGTTTAACTTGTAATTTAGACCTTTGGGAGTCCCACACCTGTCACGTGGGAATGGAGAGTTTCTCAACACAGCTCCAACCCCCATATTTTGTGTCTGACACATCTTCTCATATCTTTTATGTTTCCTGACCTATTCTCAACCCTTTTAAATTATTGCATGTGAATTTTGTTGTTTAACTTGTAATTTAGACCTTTGGGAGTCACACACCTGTCACGTGGGAATGGAGAGTTTCTCAACACAGCTCCAACCCCCATATTTTGTGTCTGACACATCTTCTCATATCTTTTATGTTTCCTGACCTATTCTCAACCCTTTTAAATTATTGCATGTGAATTTTGTTGTTTAACTTGTAATTTAGACCTTTGGGAGTCACACACCTGTCACGTGGGAATGGAGAGTTTCTCAACACAGCTCCAACCACAATATTTTGTGTCTGACACATCTTCTCATATCTTTTATGTTTCCTGACCTATTCTCAACCCTTTTAAATTATTGCATGTGAATTTTGTTGTTTAACTTGTAATTTAGACCTTTCGGAGTCTCACACCTGTCACGTGGGAATAGAGAGTTTCTCTACACAGCTTCAACCCCCTTATTTTGTGTCTTGCATCTTCTCCTATTCTTTAAGTTTTCCTGACCTATTCTGGACCACTTTTAATTATTACATTTGAACTTTATTGTATGACTTGTAATCAGACCTTTCGGAGTCATATACCTGTCACGTGGGAATGGAGAGACTTACATCATATCTCCAACCATTATGCATTACTTATGCATACATGTATCATTTTTTTCTCATTTTCTTTCTTGGTGACCTATTCTGAAAGCGTTTGAATATTGACATGGGAATTTTGTTGTATCAATTGACATTTGGAGCTGTCAGAGTCACACACCTGTCACGTGGGAATGGAGAGTCTCAACATATCTCCAGCCACTATAATGCTGTGACTTATTCTTGATCTCCTACATTTATGTTTTTGTGAGCTATTCTGAACCAGTTTCAATAATCACTTTGGAATTTTAGTTATCTATTGACATTTGGAACTGTCGGAGTCACACACCTGTCACATGGGAATGGAAACTCTCAACACTTCTCCAAACACTATAATGTTGTAACTCATCAATGTTCTCCTTCATTTTATGTTTCTATGAGCTATTCAAAAACAGTTTGAATATGACATGATAATTTTACCTATCCATTGACATTTGGAGCAGTCGGAGTCACACACCTGTCAAGTGGGAATAGAGACTCTCAAAACATCTCCAACCATTACCGGTAAATGGTGTGACGTATCCATGTTCTCCTTCATTTTATTTCTTGGTGAGCTATTCTGAACCAGTTTGACCAATGACATGGGAATTTTATCTATGCATGACTTTTTGGAGCAGTCGAGTCACACACCTGTCATGTGGATATGGAGACTCACAAGACATCTAAAACTACTATATTGGTGTGACGTACAAATGTTCTCCTTCATTTTATTTTTAAGTTAGCTATTTTCAACCAGTTTGAGCAATGACATGGTAATTACATTCTGTCAATTTACATTTGAAGCATTCAGAGTCACACACCTGTCATGTGGGAATGGAGACTCTCAACACATCTCCATCCACTACAGTGGTGTGACTTATTAATGTTCTTTATCAATCTAAGATTGTAGTGTGTGATCTATTCTGAACCAGTTTGAGCAATGACATTGGAATTTTATCTGTATTGCTATTTGGCCCAGTCGGAGTCATACACCTGTCACGTGGGAATGGAGTCTCTCTCATACCACATAAAACCTCATAATGACCATCATCCTTGCCACTTATACCAAAACTTTCACAAACAGTGCATGAATCTCTTGTAACAATACTCACAGCAATCATGTAGATATCAAGATAATGGGAATTTTAACATTCAGTCAATTTAAAATTCTGTGAGCAATAAGAAATAATGATGATGTAACTATGCACACACCAAACATCTTTCCTGTACAGCTGATGTGTTGTAAGAGTATTTTGAAGAGACATTGATTTGAGAAAGTAATAGTGCATTTTATCATACACTTTAACACCTCTTACCATCCCCCGTCAAAACATCAGATTTTCATTTTTGTAAATACACTACACAGGTATATTAAGTTGTCTTGCTATGTTTTCTTTTTTGTACTCAGATTGGCAGTTGACTATGTAGACGAGGTACTTTGCAAAGAAGCAGTTGTCTTGTGTCAAGAAGGAAAGGCATAAGCCTGGAAGATGCAGACATTAGCTTTGTATACCGTAGTAATGGAGATTTTGCACATATGAGCGTTGGGTGAAAAGTTTTGAGCCTAACTACAGAGCGATGCCAGATCAATGAAGCTTGGTTTGAATATATTTCAACTCTTCAGATGACAACCTAGAAAAGGGACAAACTATCAATGGAGAGTACTATTCTAACCTGTTGAGGGAGTTTCGGGAGGCTGACAAAAATACGACAAGGGAAAGTTGAGAAAAGGTGTCTTGTTCCATCCGGACAATGCTCCACCTCACAAGTCAGTCATTGACATGGCAACAGTGCATGACTGCGGCTTCAAACTCATTCTACGTGCCCATAATACTCTCCTGACCAGTAGTACCCTCAGACTTTCATCTCTTCCCCCACATGAAGAAATAGTTAGCTGAAACGCATTTTGTATTTTTAAGGCAATTTTTGTCATTTTAGTCAAAAATCTTTTTCATAAAAAATAATTGTCATAGCTTTGATATTTAGTATACAGGTTCAAAGAGGTTATCAACATGTAATATATTCAAAATATGATGAAATGTACAATTTTGTAATTTTGGAGCAATATTTGCCATTTTTGGTTAAAAAGTGTGTTCCTAAAAACCTGCTTGTCTGATAGCTTTGATATTTGGTATACAGGTACCTACAGGTCACCCTAAGGTCACCCTAGTGTGATATATTGACATTGTGATGAAATCTTCTATTTTGTATTTTGACACAAGTTTTATCATTTTTTGTCAAAAACTTTGTTTCGCAAAAGTTACTCATCTGATAGCATTTTGTCAAACTGCCTGTATAAGTGTCCACCTAGTGTCAGAGACGAATGGCAAAGACACTGTAGGTATAAATGACAGTTTTCTATGCTTGCTACTAATGAATGTCTGTGTAAATATGGATCTGTAATGAAACATTCTTCTGTCATGATAACAGAACATTGTATTGCCGAGGGACCTCTGCACTCAGTATATATTTGGTGTTATGCTATGTACGTCCTCTATACTGTCCATGCCTAAAGTAGCTACAGGGACTTTGACCCCATGTTTCATTGTTCTCCTTGTGTAACGGTAGTTTCTAGTCTGTTTGTACATCACTGTATTTACACAAAATGAATACAACCTGAAAACTCCTGCTTGGTAAGCCATGACCATGTTGTATGTGGTCCAGTATTTTTAAATAGCTCAGACGTAGTACACTCTGACTCAAAATATTTAGCTATGAAGTATTCCATATGTACTTACATATTTGCTCTGCTTCAAATGCATGATTGACATAGCTACGTCTAGAACACTACAGTATGTATTTACAAAATGGGAACACGATTAGAAACAAGAAGTGACATAAATGTGAAACACAAAGTTCAGTTCTAAAGAGAACAAGTGATTGATCTTCATGAAACTTGTGGAAAGAGAATTGGTTGCACTAAACTGTTAGCAGAACAGGAAACAGGCAAGCTTTGTAATTGAGGAGTTGCCAACAATGTCAGGTGTAATTATCGTCTAGGCTGTAAATGATTAAAAAGGGAAACTCAAGCTAATTGCTAAAACTCTGTAACCATGTACCAGATTTTGTTGAAACTTTGTATGCTGGTTCTTAATGGTGATTCTAGTTACATTTGTTCAACTTGTGGTTAAAATTTTGAAAATTGTCTTTACGATATTTTTTTGGTCACAATCTTCTCCTAATAAAGTGTTCGTCCAATTGCTTTTAAACTTGGTATGCGTGATCCCGAGGTTTGCCTTTGTAAGATATGTTCAAATTGTGGTAAACTTTTTAAATTTGTATTTTTGGGGTAATTTTTTGCATTTTTGCTCAAAAAATCATTTTCTCTGAATTAACGATTTGATTTATTGTAACTATTATTGTAACCATCAATATTAGTGAGATTGAGTGTATGAGTAGCACAACAGGAACCTAAACTCTTTATGAACTGAACAAAATTAATGTGATTGAAGTTTAAGCGCATCATGTTACAAGTGAATGCAAATTTACCATGCAGTAGTCAATCAGTACCAGCAAATACCCGCCTTTTTTAATGTAGGATAGTTGTAAGACTTTATAAGAATACAGCCACACAATTTTGACAAATAGAATACATTGGTACTATGCAGGGTCCATAACACTCATGGAAAGTCCTAAACAATATTTTAATGTTGAAGCTTCCCATAAAGTTCATTGAAATAGTAATTTTGTCCTGAAAGTCATTGAAAATTGATTATTCGCATACAATATCAAAACTGGCATGAGCATCAAAAGTGATATATTGTGAAGTGGTATGGTGCATTCTGAAAGTGTGCTTTTAAATTGCCATTGAAAGCATGGAAACTCTTTACATTTTATTTCGCTTTGATTAGGTGAAAACTTTTTTATCACTGCTTGTTCCACATGAACTTTTTAACTTACGATTTTGTATGACTGAAAATTTTATTGAGTATTGTTACATTATTCAAAATAATAAAATCTATGAAAGGTATCATATTGTGTGTTGTCATAATTCCAGTGCAGTGTTTCATCCAGATAGAGAGATTCCCCCTCTGTTGACATTTTGGCATTTGTCAGGGGAGCGAGGCCCTCCCCATGAAATGGTGCTAGTTACACCTTAGAGATACAAGTAGAACACATGAACTGGTGAAATCACCCCTGTAAATGTTCTGGTAAAGGGGGAACCCCCCTGATGATGCCATCCTGTATGAAACATTGTACAATCTGCAGTATATGCTTCTTTGACAACATCATTCCAACCCGGTATTGAATGATAGTGCTTTTGGTTTTCTTGAATTGAATACATCATCACTTGCCTTGGTCAACGCATTAGGGGTGGACCATTTGATATCCTGGGGGGTCTGGAAGATTTTCGAAAAAATAAAATTCCCAGCAGATACAAGGGAAAAACAATTCTGCCTTAGATGACATATGAACAAAAAAAAACTGGCAAGCTAATGTGGAAGAAAAAAAATCTATCACAGTATCAGCATGAACCTTTTGGGATGTAATTTTCTCATTTCCACGCACACTTCTTTTCTTTCTTGGCCTTTCCACTTGCCTAAAATGCATCAAATGCATCGTGCTAGCCATGATTTTCATCATTCAATTTCATTTTTCGGCGCGCCCTTCAGGCGCATAACTTTAATGATAATAAGACATATTTTTCAGAGCCCTGTCCTAGTGCAAAACTTTAATATATCAGACATACATATATCTGTGATATATGTATGTTTAAAATTGTTTTGGCGTGCCCTTCGGGCGCATTTCTTTAAAATATCAAACAATATTTTCAGCATGCCTTTCAGCTGCATGACTTTCATACATCAGATATATATATATATATATATATATATATATATATATATATATATATATATATATATATCAGAGATATCTAGATATTTAATAGTTTTCGGCGCGCCCTTCAGGCGCAGTTAATTAATATATCAGGGATATATGTCAGAAATATCTTGATGTCTGTAGATTGAAAGTCTGTTTTGCAAAGTGTACTCTGATCATTATGAAATCTGCAGTTCATATTAAAAGCATGACAAGTTCAATATTAGAAAGCAACATGCACTAATATTTCACAATCACATTTTTCTTACAACAGTTCTGGACATCTGGTTATGCATAAAAAGAGTGGAGTACATTCACAGCTCATTCAAAATACTGTATTCAAACTTTAGAATTGACACTTTTAAGTTCCTATCTTAAAACTGACATGACAACAATTTCATTAAAACATTGAATGACTGAATGTTTAAAATATACCCCAAAAATTATATATATATATATATATATATATATATATATATATATCGCTGCATTAAAAAAAAAATCTTTGAAGGAAGAATGCAAAAAAAATTGCCAGGATTCACAAGGAAAAAAACATCCAGTGAGACATGTGGAAATAAAAATAATGCCCCCCAAGAAATCTTCCAGACCCCCCAGGATATCAAATGGTCCACCCCTTACAAATTCAGTTACAAATTGAATAATATGATGACGAAAGAGCCTAGCCAGCTCTCTGTAAAAGACAGATATCGGCCACATTAAAAAGGTTCTTCATATACAAGCGATGGGTTGGGTCATCAACAATCAGGCCTACAATACACGATTTTCATCATTATGCAGCGGCCTTTTAGAACGACTACCATAGAAAACTTTGGTCACAACTTTAAACACACATATATACACATAAACACATACACATACATACATACATACATACATACACTCTTTAGAAATTACAGTGCTCAATGTTGAAGCAGAGCATTATAAATTATAACACAAATTACTTCAAGTACAAAGTAATGATATCAGATAAACTTAATGGCAATAAGTATGCATGAAACTTAAGTAACAGATATAATTACTTTGTACTTGAAGTAATTTGGATTTGTGTTATATATATATATATATATATATATATATATATATATATATATATATATATATATATATATATATATATATATATATATATATGAGAAACACACGCATTTCTATGGTAACATTTTGCAGTAAAAGGGGGCTCGGACAACGCTATATAAAATATTTTTGCATCACTGTTTGTTTTGTCGACCATGATCTGGCTAACCGGCGTTACCGCGGCCCTCTCTCGAAAAATTGAACTCCTCGACACTCTTTAACTGCGTATTTCACTCGCCGACAACCTCGCACAAACCCTACGTTTAAATCACAGGCGCTCCTTAGCTTGGTAGTCTGCTAAGTAGATCGATTTTCGGATCGATCTATTGATCCCGTAGTCGATAAGCCCGCCGCTGCAACCTAAGTGTCGGGCATATCAACTACGGGATCTACAATAGATCGATCCGATAATCGATCTACTTCGCAGACGTCCCAGCTAAGGAGCGCATGTGGTTTAAATGCTCGTTTCTAAACAAAATATACATTTCACATAGCCTGATTTCCATGATTTCCTATATATTGCCACCCGCCGGTTTGATTATAAACGATACGTTTATAGTACGGAGAGCATACAGAGGGCGTTCGTCGCAATGCGGAAGTGCATATACGTGACCTGTCAAAATTTTCCCACATGACAGTCTCCGGGTGCGCGCGAACTCCATAAGTGCAACTCGTCAGCTGGTTTATGATGATGTCATACTTTCAAAGTCATCATGGCGATTCGCAGTGCTGCGTTCAGGTGTCTTGGCAGACAGAACAGCGGCGTTTTAAACTACGTGCGGCTACGTTCGACTGCGGCGACGTCGCCGAAAGAGGAATCTAACACTGCTGACACCAAGAATGAGAAATCTTTCGACGAAATACCCGAATTCAACATGGGTACCTTCAAAAACGTCTTGTTTATGGTTGACGCCATTTTCAGAGGCACAATGCAGAAACCGTGGCCTATGCTGACGAAGTTGCGACAGGACTTTGGCCCCATCTGGAAACAAAGGTTCGGGAAGTTCGTTATGGTGTCACTGGCCGATCCACAACTTTTTGAGACCGTTCTGAGAAATGAAGGAAAGTATCCTCGACGAGTTCCCTTTGAACCCTGGATAGCACATCGAGAGGAACGGAAACTGGGTCTCGGCGTCTTACTTCAGTAAGTGGCCATATTTGTATGTGACGAAATAAGGCAAATACACGCTATGGGAGTCAAGTTTACATTCTTAGCAGTACACTGTTTTGGCTGCGTTCAAAAAAAATGGTGAGGGGCGGGGGCTGGAGGAATTCGGGGGAGATTCGAAAATTCTGGGTGTAGCCGAGGGGGACTTGAAAATATTTTGGTTTCCAACGTTTTGATGTCGTCCAAAGGTTCTAATGTAAGCAATAACTAAACAAAATCTGAAAGGCTTTTGGTGGATTTTATGACTTTAATCTCGAAAAAATCTAAACATGTATGAATGCCATTAAAATTTTCGTAAAAACAACAAGTTGGCCTTGTAAAGGGGCAGGAGCTGCAACTGTTGATAATTTTGTTAATATTTCTATGTAATGTATCAAATACAGTTTCTTGATTTCTCTCTAAAGCATGCTGAAAACACAATATTTAGTTTGTCGACAAGCCCGTTTGTCCAAATATTGGTGATAGTTGAATTAAAGTTCAGACTAAAAGTTATTTGTCAATGATACAAATGCGGGGTATATACAATATATTCACAGGCTGTGTTTGCCACTGTCATTGTCACTGTCACTGCACACCGGCAGTGACAGTGATACATGTAGCTCTGACTCTGATGTAGTTTAAGAAGAGTTTTGGTCATGGGACACTCAATTGACAGTGAAACATACATGTACACAAGATCAGGCCAGAGAGCAACACAAAGAAGACTAGTTACCATGGATTTTGAATTTCGAAATATGAGAAATAGAGAGTAATCAAATATTAGAGAAAAAAATGGGGTCACCATGCTTGATTTATACAAATGTACGATGAAAAGTCAGAGTTTTTCTCTAATCACTTAAAATCAATATATAAAACCATCATTTAAAGTTCATGCAGTGAATGAAATTTCTCATCTCATTATACAATAACACAAAAGTAAAATTTGAACAGTAAGACTCTAATTTAAATGAAAAAATGCGTGACTAAATGGAACTATTTATTCTTTACCAAATTTACCATTATTACTTCCAAAACCTCTGGGATTAAAAGATTTATTTGATGGGATATTTAAACTTTCCAGTATTGTAAAATATTTATAAGTAGATATCTTGAAAAACATTTATAAGTAGCATCTAAGTTGTATATGTCTTGTACTTTTGGGAAAAAATATCGGTAGTTCACTGTTCTCAGTTTCACACTTTGGTAAAATGTAGCCAGGAATTCATATTTGCATACTCTCTCGTGATTGTGATTTTGTGTGCTGTTCAGCTGGTGTCATTGACCTGGCCAGAGTTGGATAAAGTCAAGTCGGCTTAGACTGATAAATCCAAAAAGTCTACTGATGCATTTAAAAATGAATCAATTTAAGAACTTGTCTTAGGAATACATGTATGGCTCTACAACTACCTAAAAGAAGTAGTGTGGATTATTTGCATGCAGAAGTACGCAATACATATTAATTTTGCTCTGCGTGCGTTCCTAATAAATATGTGGCTATATGATAATGGCGGGGGGGGGGGGGGCGGTGGACTTGAAAATTTTTGATCATATAGACGGGGGAGACTTACAATTTTTTTAGGTTTTTGAGGGGGATCTGAAAAAAAAATTCAATCGCAATTCCTCCAGACCCCCCAACCATTTTTGAACGCGGCCTTAGCAGTAACTTTTAATTAAACAACCACCCAATTGTTCTATGACGGGAACCGGACACTGTTGATAAACAAAATTTCTCTGAAATTATTGCTTTTTGTATGTATTATGCGGAGAAGTGCCACATACACTAAATTTTGCAATGTCATTTTACAATATATTATTTTGCACACATGCGCATTTATATATGACAAAAGAGTTCTAGCTGCATGGAGATGGACCTTTGACCCTGGTAGGTTTGTTCGGCTCATTGAGACGCTATTGTTCAAAAGGTAGCACAAGTACGATGCGATGACGCCGGCTCAGTGTCAGTGGTACTCATGAATTTTCACAATCGATTGACGTTTATAGCATTGAAAGGGGCTGTTAAAAACAAATTTATGGTGAACTTATGAGACTATGCGTTATATAGTACTAGTAAATTACAGTAAGAGCGCACAAGTATGCGTTGACCGTTGACATCTTTCTGTACCACTTATACCAATGAGAAAAACATAAAAGTAGATTCGTTAGGAGATGAGTCGGAGACTAAACGAAGACAAAGTGTCAGAAGCAGGACAAATAAACATGAAATGAAACCATCTTCACATTAAAATGGAATCACAACCCCGGTTGCTACAATCAAAGGAATAATTTATTGGTTGATCACTAGCACACTCATCTACCTTCATTCCACCATTTCTAAGATGACTATTGTTCATGTAGCCCTACGTGAAGATGACTTAACGGAGGGAGGTGGAGTTAACTGAGTAGCACAGCATCTCATAATCTGAAGCCATGTACTCCAAAGGTCTCTGGACTATGGACCACACTTTGTTGGGTGCAATCAGTCATATGAGCCACAAATGTCATCCCATTTTTGAAAGCATATCGCTGGAGTTAACATGAGTGTTATCTGTTTGGATGTCTTTGTAAAGCCCGATGATGTAGCTAGCTGTCAGAGCTGTTCGGGATGCTGTGTCCATGATGTTCCTTTTCCTTGCACTTGGAATTTCCAGAGAAGTGAGGCATTTCAAGTTGCTGAATGAAGCGTTGTTGAATCCTCTGCTTCCAGCACATATGGAAAAGTACTGCACAGTCCACCCATGTTTTTGCATTAGGCCAGGTGATCTAGCGATTTACAACTCTATGTAAACTGATACAAATTAAATTCAAAAAGCGGGCAGAGTCACCTCGTCTACGTTACATTAGTATTTTAATACCCAGTATTTTTCTTCATCCTGCTGGGAAAATACTCGTGATGTGATAACCGTGTCGAAGTAGTGACACGGTCATTACCTCATTCGTATCATTCTTCGCTGAACAAATCAAATATGAGGGAATAATATCCAATTGTCTGAAAATCACAGTTGCGCTTGCTGTACACAATTCTTTGTCACACGTCAGTTTATCTATTCTGGACGTTAAAAAGGCAATTTTTCTGAAGCTAACGTGATACCTACTTAAAAAATAGACTTATGCATATTTGTGTATTTTTAAAAATGAAGAAATACAAACTGCCTAAAACACCATCCTCAACTATACAACTTGAAAGGCAATCCGTACGCGATCAAACTTAGCGTTGTTATTGTCGTCATCTGATGATGGCACTAGATCTCATTCACATTTTCTGGCCACAAGATGTGTAGATGTCAGTATTGTGAACATGTTCAGCAGCCCCTCCCCACCTCTCCACCTCCCAACCCATCCCAACATCCCCACAATACAGCTAGGCCTTGATCGCATCGCCATGGCTTTCGGCGTATGTACACAGCGGCGTGTTGTGCGCTTTATGCCCTTTAATTTGGGGTCACCATACCCTGTCACCTACTGAGGTCATGCTTTCAAGGTCATAATGGCGATTCCCAGTGCTGCTCTCAGATATCTGGGCCGACAGAACAGCGGCATTTTTAGCTACGTACGGCTCGCCTCAAGTGCTGCGACATCGCCGAAAGATGAGTCTAATAATATTGACATTGAGAATGCGAAGCCATATGATCAAGTACCCGAGGTCAACTTGGGAGCCTTCAAAAACATCTTCTTTATGGTTGACGCCATTGTCAGGGGCACAATTCAGAAACCGTGGGACAGCATGACGAAGATGCGGCAGGACTTTGGCCCCATCTGGAAACAAAAGTTTGGGAAGTACGTTATGGTGTCAGTGGCAGATCCGCAGCTTTTTGAAACTGTACTGAGAAATGAAGGGAAATACCCTCGAAGAGGTCCCTTTGAACCCTGGCTAGCACATCGAGAGGAACGAAACCTGGCCCTGGGCGTCTTACTCCAGTAAGTGATCGTATTTTGCATACGAAAGACCTGGAGGTCAATGCACACAGCGCTGTGAGGTTGTTGTAAAACGCGTCTCATTATGATTGTGGCAGACAACATAACCTTTACAGCAACTCTCCCATCAGGCCGTATGTATTAAAATTGACGAGAATGCGCCTGATCTTGATGATGCTGTTGAAAAGAAAGACAACATTTATACTTGTATTTATGTGTACCTTACAGCAAAGCAGACAAATTTTGCCATGACATTTTACAATATCTGTTTTTCACACATGCGTATTATAAATCAAATGAGTTCTACCTTGGGGTCGGACCATTCACCCCTGGTAATGGTAGAAATTGTTTCGCTAAGAAAAGTATTTTTAAAGGTAGAACGCGCCTCGGGGACAGATAATCGGACTCTCAAATTTTTAGAATATTCTTCTGTCCTACCACTTGTGGGGGTCATTTTGAGGTTTATGGATCTGAGAAGTTTTGTGAAAATTAGGGATTTAATTCCCTCTCCATACAGATAGCACGTGACAGATATGATGGCGGCCATTTTGAATTTCAAATATCTGTAAATAGTGGATACTTTGTTTCTCTAGTTACTGTATCAATATTTGCACGGCAAACCCCGATTTTTATTTGAAAAGAGAACTTTGGTTGAAAGTTTGCTGGAGAAAGCTTTAGAAATGCTTTTACTTTAAGGCTCTATTAGCTCTGTCTTTTTGCATTTGTCTAAACGATGCCGTCCTATTGCTCGGAGAAATGTTATGCATTCCCGTTATTGAGCCCTATTGTCTTCGCAAATTTCACGTTTATAGTATCAACCTCGTCGGAAATCGAAGTATGTTTTCTCGCAAAAATTAACTGATTTGTGCTAGAGATCTTCCGAGGTCAATGGGTAGTAGGAGTTGACAATATCAGATGTAATGATGAATGTACATTTTGACTTGTTCCGTTTTCCTTTGAAATAGTCAATGACGACTGAGGAATTTCTCCATTGATTGACACGTATACTTGCTCTGACATCATTATTGATCGTCTCAAGTATTCATTTACTTCCTTGGCCCATCTCACTCCACCTTAGTTTGCCAAGGTCTCTTTTCCGGGCAGCTTGATGCTCCCCGAAACCAAACCTTGGCAGAACGAGTTGCACGTGACCTGAAATGACCTATCACGAAATCGCTTACTACTAGTAATCCAGTTCCGATGGCAACGTCTCCATGAGCGACTTCTGAGAACACATCACGAACGTCTTATCTGTTTACACTTTGATGGACAGTCAAAAGGAAGAAGTAAGATTAACTTCAAATGCTAACGATGTCTTTTGTAACAAGTAGACCTGGAAGTGGCAAATCTTTGTGCTATAATTCACTTTGCGTTTAGCAGTCCAAACAATGCAGTCTTATTGTGAATAGTGGAATCTCTACTCGTTCGCACTATGCAGGAACAAAAAGCCTAATTACGTCATGTTTCCATGTCGGTAACATACATCGACAAGAGTCTCGTAGACGATGATCTAATCCGACATCAAATTAATTCCAGCAATTCAAGGCAAGTAAATCACCACCTTCCAAGAAACAATAAAAAACCCGGACAAACAAACAAACGACCACTGACTGAGGCCAAGCGCAATTATTAATTGCCCACGGCCCCATAACGACCCGTGCATGTGGACGATGATTTCGCCCTTGGTCGGATTGCTGAGCCTTCGTGTCGGAATGTTCATGAAGTTGTCTTTGTGGTCTTTGAATGTAAAAAGTGCCGGTCGGTCGGTGCAACACATCCTCCTCAAAGGGTTTCAAATCCTCGAGTTGTGGCGGACGTTTTCTTGATCTTTGCGATAAACAGGCACAGTGTTGTAGCTATTCATCATAGTGTGTTCTCTTACTCAGCAATCGAATCGTACAACACTGTCATCAAAAGTTACTTGCAGTTAAGGTCGCTTCCGTCTTTGATGCCATTTCTATACAAGGCACATGTCGGAACCTCGCAGGAAAAATGCGCACTGAGCTCAAAAGGGTTTCCAGCGGACAATATCAGTAGAATGAGTGCACAAAAGTTTTCTACTCGGTGCAACAACACTTTCGCGTTATCAGACTGGCTATATCTTGGCCGATATGATCGCCATGGTAACACGTAAATACTGTATTATAAACATATCTACAGAACTTAACATTAAAACTGTTAAACTTTTTTTTGTTTTTACAGTGAAGGAGCTGACTGGCACCGCAACAGAACTGCACTCAGCAAGCGAATGATGAGACCACGTGAAGTTGCCTCCTACACCGACGCTGTCAATGACGTCATCACTGACCTGACAAATAAGGTGGTCAGAGCCAGAGATGGTCACAAAAAGGATAACATTGTACCCGACATTGAAAATATACTGTTTACCTGGTCCTTGGATTGTAAGTGTATTAGGGACCGTTCAGTTTTTACGGCCTGGGGGACGGCAAAATCTTGTCGCCAGTGTTCATAAAAATATAGACCCCCCTGCATTTTTCGTGAAAAAAGATGAACCCCCCCTTTGTCAGAAGAAAGAATTTGATGACACCCCCCCCCCCCCCCCCCGCTGAAAAATAACCAAAACCCATATGTCAAATTTACCCGCACGGTTTTGATTTGAACTCCGGTATGCAGCGCACTTATTCGTGTAGCATATATGCCAGTGCACAAACTTCTCAGCCACATCCATGCAAACGTCTGTTAATTAGGACGACTGTAAGGCAATTTTTAACTTCATTTCCATAGACAACTTATGTCCATGGACATTGTATAAAGTAAACTTTATTGGAGTGGTTCGCCAAAGGCAGCCCTCCGGTTAAGAGGGTCATGGGCCATTACGTAAAGTCAACTTTATTCTAGTGGGCCACCAAAGGTGGCCCGCTGGTAAAGAGGGTCGATCATGGCCATTGCATAAAGTAAACTTTACTGGACAGGGCCGCTGAAGGCGTCCGGCCGTTAAGATGGTCATGGGGTATTACAATAAAGTCAATTTATTGTAGTGGGCCGCCCCAGGCGGCCCGCCGGTATTAGGGTCGATCATGGCCATTGCATGAAGTAAACGTAATTGGAGTCGGCCGCCAAAGACGTCTGCCCGTTAAGAGGGTCATGGGTAATACATAAATTATATTTTTGTGGTGGGCCGCCAAAGGCGGCCCTCTGGTAAAGAGGGTCGATCATGGCCATGGCATAAAGTGAACTTTATTGTAGGTATTATGTTTTTGAAAATGTGGTGACCCCCCACCTTTCCTACCAGTGAAAAAGCGATGACCCCCCCCCCCCCCTTTCGCGGATTCCAAAATTACGATGACCCACCCCCCTGGATTTTGCCGGCGCCCCGGCGTAAAAACTGAACGGTCCCTTAACACCCAGTGTCTCTCATGCCCCCCCCCCATTTGCTACACAATGTGTCCATCTCGATCCCCTGCCCTGATTTTGAGATAATTCGCCCAAGCCAAGTCAGCTGAAGTTGCTGGTTTTGATGCAGGTCGCCATTGGCGGCAGCCAAGTAAGACCGTTGAGGGCGCATCAGTCAATTTTTCGCAAGATCTTTTCCCTTCAATGTGTTGAAGCACAACGCAAAAGCCTTGCAGACACAGTGCAATGTATCGAATATGTGACGTTCTTGACATTAAAATGAAATTCTAATCCAGACAAGAATTCAGCTTTGAGTAGTATGATTGGACATTGCGCACATACACGTCGCTGTATCGACGCGTTGAAAAGGTGGACGTCGACATGCATGGAGTTTTACTTAAAATTGTGTTTTCCGACAGAACAAAAATGATAAAAAGTACAGGGCAAGGTCAGGTTTATGGAACTTTGCTACTATCGAATACATCAGGAGTCAATAACATGTATATGTTTTGGTTAGATCATTACCCTGCCTTAATTAAATTCCCCACTCCTTGATATCCCACTGTGACAAAGGCCTCCAAAATATCAGGCCAAAACCTACATTTTCCGATATGCATCAGATGAGTCTATAAAAGCCTTTGTACCCCGAATAATTGTGGGTTGTACAGCGAATTGCGTTCTTCTTAAAATGGTAGATTGTAAGAAGTCGCGAAGGTAAACACCGAGAGTATGATGTACACAGCAAGAAAACTACTGGCAGATTTCAGTATTTGCCTGTAGCAGGGTCTGATCAGTACCTGTAACAGTCTCTGAGAAATAACCTCTGTTACAGGACCTGTAAAATTGGTCAGATATCAGGGGTGTATGAACAGGTCTGTATCAGGCCTGGTATTACAGGAATGTATACAGTGATGCAATTTCTGAGTGTATCCAGTGTTGTGATCACATGAGTGAAATACTGGTGTACAAACAGTGGTGTATTTACAGGGCCTGTTACATGGTCTGAAATTTGTCAGATTTCAGGAGTGTATATTTTCAGAAAAATTGGCCAATTTCGATGAAAGAAATTAATACAGGCATAATGGTGTGCACACTAAAATTGTTGACCCTGTTACAGGTCTGTATTCGCATTGCTGTGTACAGTCCTGTTAATACAGTAATGGGACAGGCAGAAATTTCAGATCCTGTCCCAGGTCCGTGTCCACAACACTCTATACAGTCCTGTCCCCACAGCTCTAGATACAAACTTGCACATCAGCCCCTGTCACAGCAATGGAACGTCTTTGCTCTCACAGACCTGTACCACATGGCTGTGTCAGGGTCTGTTCAGTGCCTCACAGGGACAATTTTCTTTGCTGTGTATGGCATGTTTTGCATCCTACAAGCGTTAAATCATTATGTATGATCATTTATTAACAGGAAATCTCTTAATCTTTATCCTTAGCTGCTTGTGCTATTATTTTGAACAAGAAATTAAACCTTCTCGACGACAAACCACATCCAGAAGCTCAAGAGTTCATCCAGGCTGTACACGATATGTTCGATACAACATTATGGCTGTTTTTTGTCCCCACCCGAGTTCATCAGAAGTTCAACAGTTGGATTTGGAAGAAGCACGCTAGAGCTTGGGATATCATCTATGCTACGGGTGAGCGGATGAAAAATTACGAAACTCCTTTCTTGTTGCTACATATTGTTTCTTATACCAGTAGAAATTATTGCAAGATTTAGCGTGAAATGGAGACTTTCTCGCTTTTACGAGAAAACTGCAAGGAATTTATTTTCTCGCTTTTACTAGAAAACTGGCGGGAATTTATTTTCTCGCCATGAATCTACGAGAAACAAAATTCTCGCAATCAATCAGCGAGACTTTGTCGTTAAGTGCATATTTTTCTAGCAGAGTGACAGCTGGAGAAAATTAATTCTCGCTGATTGATTGCGAGAATTTTGTTTCTCGCAAATTCATGGCGAGAAAATAAATTCTCGCCCATTGAGAGCGAGACAAAATGAAATCTTGCAGCATTCTCGCAAAAAAAGCGAGAAAGTGTCCATTTCTGACTATTTTCTCGAAATTCTACTGGTGCTTCTATCTGGCACCTACCTTTTAAAATGTGGTCACAAGTATACTTTATGAAATTATGATGAAAATGACCCATGTCAGTAATATGGAAAATACTCTCCTTGACCGTGGTAAAGATGACTGTAACGTTTCATTGGTAATTCACATTTTGGGATTTCCAACTAATCGAGTTACTTTTAACGTTTCTATTAGTTGTAAGTCTTGGTGTGTTTTCAAGTATATATGAACTGTCTCTAAATAGATTTTTTCGAAAAAAAATCACGTCGAAACGCCAAGTGCAAGACTTGTCAGCACAAACTTTGTGTGTTATGACCAATATTATCATTGGCCAATTAATTAATTTCTGCCTATTATTGTAAAGCTGTCGTACGAACCTTGCTGAACAGAAAGCTAGTTTTTGCAACTTGAAGGCTGAAATTTGTTTGTCAACGAACTTTCGGGAGTAGATTAAGAACATTTATTTGTTCTATCAAACAAAATAATATGAAATATCGTCAAAGGTTATAGTACTATCCCATTAAGGAATCAAAATTCAAAGGCATTGATTCAAAGATAAAGAAAACCACAGCGCTAATTTATCCCTCGTGAAATCATTGAAATGTTATACACAGCCAATGGGCATGCGCGGGAGAGATTTAGGAACAATACAGCTGCTCTACTATGGTCACCAACCCTCTCGTACCTCGACTGCAAATCCTGGATATTATAGTTCCTTTGCAATGAGCGCAGGAGCTCTTCGGCTGGGGTCAAGTAAAATAATGACAAAATATTATTAGATGTCTTTGTACAATTTGACCAAATGTTGGCAACCTCTTATTTGTCTTTAAATGGTCGCTTGTTGACCAATTCATTCATAATCACACGCTGAACAGAACATGTGGACCAAGACAGTTTTATCTCGGTCAAACTCGATCATAAACACTGCATAATCAATAGCATCGTTTCTCTGTTCCCAGCCAAAAAGTTAATCGACGAGAAGATGAATGACGTCACCAAGAGAATGGCTGCTGGGGAGGAAATCGACACAGAAGAGGCTGATTTCGTCACTTACATGGTTGCCCAGGGATCGCTTGAGATCGATGAAATTTACGCCAATGCTACAGAGTTGCTGGCTGCAGCCGTCGATACGGTCAGGATACCTTGAGATCTTAAAGGGTCTATTCAACATCATAATATTATGGCCATTAGATTCTATAAGATCTATCTAATGTTAACAACACCACTGTGGTAAATTTTACTGCATTCGACCTCTTGAAAGTTCGCGAGAGATGTAACTGGACCTTTACTATTCCACTCAAAAGAGTACATGTAATACGTACATCATTGGTATATCTGGACTGAAAGATCCGTCGGTCAAGGGCGCTTTCAACCCCCTCCCCTCGGGCGACGGATCTTTCAGTCTGAGGTCCATCAAGACAGAAATGACTTCACCACTCAGGGTCGAACCATTACTATGAACAGTTATCACTCAACGTCAATCATTAACTTAATATACGCTCGATGGTCAAGGTCAACCTTGTTTCATTCTGCAAAAGTTACTCTGCTCAATCAGCATGTTATGATTTTTCGTGTTGGACTCTGTTAACCACAAACAACAGGGCTGTTTAGATTAACAAAACTCTACAAATTTAATGTTATACAAATGTGTGTTTTCAAAGAATGGGTGATATTCCCACAGCGATTCTTTAATTTATATGCTTGTTTCTTTCTTTCTTTGCTTCAGACATCAAACACGTTCTTGTGGACTCTCTATTGCGTCGCGAAGTACCCGCATGCGCAAACAGCATTGTATGAGGAAATCAAGCGAGTCGTTCCAGCAGGAGAGACTCCAACACACGAGCATATCAACCGAATGCCGTACTTGAAAGCAGTGCTCAGAGAGACCATGAGGTAATAAAGCGTCCGAGCAGTGCGTTCTGAAGTTACAGCTCCATAACTAGTAACTTTTTATACCTTAAAGGTATATCTTTCACCGTGAACATTGAAAATTCTGTGATATTTTTTAAACTCCGATTCCTCCAGATCTCTTCGGTCCCCAACTGATAATCTCTCTGATGCAACAAATCTTTTCTCTTTGTGTTCAAACAACGATACAGGCTACATCCTCCGGTAATCAATATTTCCCGGATCGTGGAAAAAGAAGTCACGGTTGCCGGTTACCACATGCCAGCTGGGGTTAGTGGCTCTCATCTTTTTATCCAGTAACTGAGCAATTTTCGACAGCTTGATCGGTTTACCGTCATTATTGTCAAGTCTGACGACAAATTCCCATTTTGCAGACGGATACAAGCAGTCAATATAATCTTAATTTGAATAAAACAGAGTGCTAACGTTTCTCTCAGGTTTTCGTCAAGTACATTAATGTAAGATCGAAGTTCATTGACAATATATTAAGCTCAATACATCGTTTAAAATACATTCTTGAGAAAGTGTTATGTTATATATCAAGTGACCTTTCCATGCGACATAAGGGTGCTATTCCATATAAACCACACAATCATTTATCAGTGTTGATGATAAAAAGAGGCGGGAATGTCTTCTTTGAAAGATATAGTATTGGTAATATTTTGTACATTTGCTGTACTTATGTACCTTTAATTTATGCCATGATTCTGTCAGTAGGAGCATGACAGAGTAACTACTACTGAATATCATGTCTCAGGTACGCGGGCTTTAAGGATAAGCACAAGTTGAATAGGAATTGTTTTAAAAGGGCGGGATAAATACGACAGAGGCTAAATTTCTTTTTAACACATTTCTTCAAGACCCTGTTTGCCGGACAGACTTGGTTGATGGGCCGAGATCCTGAATACTTCGAAGATCCGCTAGAATTCCAACCAGAGAGATGGATTCGGGATGAAAAAGAACACTTCTATGGATTTAAGTCCTTGCCATTTGGCTACGGGCCAAGGATGTGCATTGGTAAGTTTTTTCTTCTGAAGAGCTGTCACCATGTCAATGTATACGTAGATAATTATAATCGAAGTAGTTTGAGGCCAGCAAGGAATACCGATTCTTTGCGTTGATAGTAAAACTGTAGCAGAGCGGTATTTTGTGATTTTTAAATCTTCTGGCATTATGATCAGATACTTAGTATCACTTAGTATCACTTCCGGTTTTATGAAGAATTATGTTCGTTTGCAGTTCTCATTGGTCACCTGCCACACTGGCTTTCACAGCGCTTATTGTGATTTGCCCGACGATTGTTAAGCGGTGGACGAATTGTTATAGCTAATTTGGAACAGTGTATTGGTGGGGAGGGGGTCACAATGATACCACCTCGTGACAGTCAGTACCGTCCGGCGTGCCCCTGTACTTTTCTTATCGCCCCCTTTTTCAAACTTTATTTTAATTCCGGAATATCACGCTTTTTTGTTGTGGAATGTGTTGGTTGTTAAGTAGCTTTATCTTAATGAAAAGTGATTCATTTAAAGGTGAAGATCTCAATCCCTGGTTCTCGCATTATTTGTTGTTGACATTGAGTATTTACATGGTGTTTGCCCACTGTTTTCCTTTGAAGTTTCCATCATATTGGCCGAGTTGAATTTGCTTTTCGATAAAGCTGATGTGAATGACCTACCCCTTTAATACAACCACATTACACATGTAAAGGGAAACAAAGGATTTATACAACACCAGTGTCACCAGCAGCTAATACGACGGTCATACGGTATTGAGACTGCCGCTTAATATTTCGTTAACTTTTCAAGTCCAGCTTCACTTATCACTCAATTATGTACCATTTTCTCCCTAAAGGTAAACGACTGGCAGAGCTGGAAATACACTTAGCACTTGCGAGGGTAAGTCTGTTTACGAACTTCACGCGAAGGCAGTACGTTAGGCTTTGTCCACATGTGCGTTCAGGCGAAGCCATTTCTCAAGAGAGTACAATCTAAAAATCTGTTTTGAGGCTATTCATCATGATTTACGGGTTGTTTTCGTTTTGCGATAAGATCCAACATGGCCGTCTTGTTGTCGTTCATATGATTTTAGACATGGCCTCAGAGCATCACACTTGTGGATGCGCGCATCACTGTTTCGCAGCAAGATGCCACATGGAATGCAGGATATAATATTTAGTGAACGCTTTCAATTCTTATTTTGAGTTTTGAATGGGTGGCGTCGACGATTTGTGTGTTTTGTTCTCTAAATTTTCTCCGATAAATTACATAAGCAATTTATTGCAGTGTGACTGGTAAGAGTTTATTGTCTCCCTAATTTTGTCAAAATCTGACATTCTGGTCTAGCTGCAGTTATTGATTCGCAGTTACAGCGATAAACTAGATTACAGACAACTACCTGACACTAACTATTGTATATGAACCAAAATGGAGTCTAGTCTACCATTGATGACTTTACCCATTTGAAAGTAAATGAACAAATTAGAAGTGTCAAATGAAGGATAATTCTATATTTCATTTCATAGACACGTATAGCGTCATGCCAATTTTGTACTATTGCCCTGAAAGCCAAGATTGTGTGTATACCTTGTCTTCTGTTCTTTGCAGACATTTTCCAAATTCAGTTTGCCATGTCGTTTCCTGATTTCACCGTTTCCCTTTCACTTTCCTTGATCGTTGCAGTTGTGTCAGAAGTTTATTTTGGAACCGACAACCGACGTAGAGGCCAAGATGACAACCATCGTTGCGCCAGACAGACCTCTCAACTTGAAGTTTATTGACAGGACACCATAGAGCATGCGTGATCGACTTGTCTATCCTGATTCGCCAATCACTACAACCTTGGGACTTGTGACTTTGTAAAAGGTCTTTCTAGCGCCAAGAGATACCTTTAGAGTTCCATCATTCTCAACATGAAAATGTTTGTCAAACTGATGAACAGTTCATAGATAATGTTATTCATGTGATTTTTAAATTACAAAATTGTGTATCATCCTGTACTATCAATCAAATACATTTACTATTGGCCCATCGTCAGCAGGTCAAAGGTACTAGGTACCGATCTAGACTCTATAAAGTCTATGCGTGATTACCGCATCACTTTGTAATGTACTGCACGGTCATCAACCTTACAAGAATTATCGGCAAACTGTGTTTTCCAACCATTGGCAAGTGTCTGCAGATTAATTTTCGGCTGATCATTTCTCACTTCCCGCCAATCACTTTTTGCAATAAGCAAATGTTGTAATCGCAAGATATGTAACAGTTACTCTCAATATATGTTGACAAAAGAAAGAAACCGAGATATGTCAGTGTGCTTAACTGCAAAAAACTATCCTACAAATGTCTCTAGGTTAACGCCTATACCTGTGTTAAATGTGGGCAAATGTTATCCATTTCTGAATACGGACATAGCAGCTGAGATTATGAAAAAGATAAATTATACGAACTATGGTGCTGTAATAGAAGAATAAAAGTTTAAAAAAATATTAATATAAGGGATACATATGGTATAATCAGCGGGCAAGTAGGCAGTCTTTTAACTTGATCTCCCTAACTTATTATATAACTTTAGATCCGAAATTTGTACATGACTTGGTAGCGGTAGATTTCAAGTTGCAATGACTAACACATAGGTGACTCCAGAGTAAATGCTTTGCATATGAGACAGAATTCACTCAAGCAATGTTGGTGCCGACTGTCCTTCACTTCCGCTACGGATATTCATCAATCAGTCTTTATAATCGTAACCTCAATTAGATTTATTTTCAGTATTGCCCCTCATGTCTGCTGACGGTTCGTCACATTTTTACCTCTTGTTTTCACTCATTGACTATAAACCGATTCGACCAAAAACTGCATTCATAAACATTCACGGTAAACACATTTAAATTCTAGCCTAAATAAGTACCAACAGTTCCTGGACGGAAGACTACATTGAACAAACAATATTTTGACTTACCTTATAATATACACACTCGTGTACTTCTACAAACATACACATTAATTAAGCCAAAGTAATTTGCATGGCTGTAATAATTATATTTTCTTCTCCATTTACAAAAATCCAAGCTTTGCAGTGGTGTATTTCTATAAACAACCCTTCGATATAACAACGAAGTCTGCTTAAACCGTTATCAGATTTCAAAGTGCCCTTCGATGCATAGATAGTGTTGTCTTTGTACATGACATACAAGAATTTACGGTAAATATTTCTAAATAGCCTCTAATAAGTCTCAATCAATCCTGTTCGTTTTTGACACTCGACCAGCCTCCTCTTACATAGGGATATTTTAGACCCACATCTATAGTGAAGTATGGAATGTTTGCTTTCCGTTCTTCAATGTACAATTATGTAAAGTGATAAGTGACTCAAGATTACATGTTAATATATTTTCTTCATCTTTGTCATTTATATGACGCTAAAGTGTATATACTTTAGAGCTTATAAGGCGAAAACCGTTGTGATGTGAACCCAAACAAAACTTGATGAGAAAGCCTGACAGTTGTATTCAGTTATCTTGTGAGCAGTCGGCTTTGATTAGCAAGGAAAACAAGACTTGTACTTTCGCTAGAATTATGAATACTAATATCAGGTTTTCCCCTGTGTGTTTGGGTTTTGAAATTCATTTTGTATTCATTGATTGACAATGTTTTGTAATGTGTTGTAAATCTCGAAGTAAACGACGCTTTCTACTGCTCGGAGGAAAAGTGTTTCTCTTGGTATAGTATCTCCCTTCTCCCGTGCAAACAATAGCCCAAATGGTTCTACTCCGGAATAAAAAGCTCGCGACGTGTTCAACAGACTTAGTAAGCAAATGGGATCACATGATGGCGGTACAAACAAACCCCTGTCTACAAGAGCGTACGGAAGGAACTACACATATATTTTGCGCACGGTACGTGAGTTAGTTTGAACCGTGGGAAATTCAAATTCCAGGTTTAACCTATCCTTATCCAAAGCTTCATATTGACTTCACTACATTGGATTAGAGCCGAGTTAATTTTTCCTTGTTTTGCGTCCCCACACTCGCAGGTATTGTTTGGGGTTTCCACGAAAATAATAAATGCGATGTATTTAAAAGGACCTCACCGTATAGCTTTTCTACCTAGAAATATTTGTTTATGAATTGTGTAAAATGTCCTTAAAGCGCCTGCATTATTCTTGCAGAATATCACGCTGCAGTCTAAATCATGGAGGGGGAAAATGACGTTTCTGCTTTGATTCATGAATGAAATCTCATATTACAAGGAAACAACCCAGCCTAACATGCGCGGAATTTACCCTATGTTAAGTTTGAAGTCATGGGTAATAATTCAAATACAAAATGTCATGGTCTCGGGTAGCGTGTTGCAATGTGGCCGGACGCCATCACCATGACATAACCAAGGAAAAGTTAACTGAAGGCACAGTTCTCTGCACATGCGCAAATACTCATCATCATGATGCATTCGACACTTGCCAATTGGGTGTCTGTTTCTCTATGAAGATCTACTGTGCATTTCTTTGTGTGATTTCCGACGGGACCGGCGTTTTATAATGAAACTGCGACCTTGCAACGGCAGCGGGTGACCAGCGGGTATAGCGGCGCTAGCGCTGTGATTTCCTAAATTTAAAAATGTTTCAAACGATCACGGATTGACAGGAGATAGCCAATCACAGCGCTGCTACTTGTAAATCACTACGCAGTTGATTTTGACCAAAATCAACTGCGGAACTGTAAAGCAGAGACTCTTTCCATATCCTGTAGGTAAAATACCACCTGTATTTCTGCCTTGCACTATCTTCAAATGTTCCTCTTTTAACAAAAAATTACATTCAAATCACTGTTTAACCTTTTCCCGGACTTGAGAAATATCAAGGCAACAGTTGTAACAACGTTCCATAGTTTAATCGCAACGTACGTGTGAGACATGCCCACAAAATGTTCTTCACAATCGGCGTTCCCGTTAGTTGCATAATTTGCAAATTATCTGTCCCAGATAAATCCGCGGGAAATGCGTTATTTTAGAGGCCTCGCGCTCATGTAAAGTGGGAAGAAAAAATATGGTACAAAATATTCACTTCTTCGCGAAAATAAATTGAGCTCCATGATGAGATATCTCCAAAGCGGCCAATTTATCGACAGCCTATACAAATCACTGCGTATGGACAACTGCGTGCACTGTGCCAGATTCGCAACATATACATGTGTTCACGGCCCGTAAAAAAATGAAGCTGGTGTTATATCGTATACAACCAAACTCAACTCGTCAAAGAATTTTGATTTTGCAATGATAGGACACATGTAACTGTCAACAATACGACAGCCATGTACAACTCTGAAACTTCAATGCAATAAAATATTTACATATAAATGCGACCTGAATCATGTGAATAAATAGTTACATCATGAATAACCTTTCACAGCGTCATTTTGCAAAACACCGACACTCCCTCCCTGTAATTTCTGTCCGGTCCCTTAGCCTCATGGAGGCGCTCTAATAAGGGAACGATAGGGAGCGAGTGGCGCGAGTATCACATCTAACTGACCGTTTGTCAGATTTCTCTCTGCTATATATTTCAGTTTCTTTATTTCTTTTTTAATGTATCAATTTCTCTATTTTTCAGTTTCTTTATTTCATTTCGCTATTTCGCCGATTATAATTAGCCATAGCAATAACCTCCAGCTGACCACTCCCTATATCACAATTCACTCCACAGATGCGGCATTGTGCTATATCGAGTTGTATACTCGCCCTCAGCGGAGGTTATTGCTTAAATACCAGGTCACTAGGGTCAACGAAATATTTATTAGAAGACGGGGGTACCGGGTCATAATGGCGTTCTTTCGAGCGTCAACAGTGCGCTACCTCAACCGACCGAAATGCGTCACTATCGGGAACATACGACTCCGCTCCACCAACAACCTCGTTAAGGAAGCCGACGGTATCGACAGCAAAGATGTGAAATCCTTCGACGAAATACCAGGACCCAGTATGCTACAAGTTATGAAAGCTACACTCAGCGGACAAATTCAGAAACCTTGGAAGCTGCTTCACCAATTCAAGCGAGATTACGGACCGATATGGAAGCAGAAGCTTGGATCGTTTGTTTTAGTGAACTTAACAGATCCAAAGGATTTCGAATTCGTGTTGAGAAATGAGGGAAAATATCCGATAAGGTTACAGGTCGATCCATGGTTAATTCACAGGCGGGAACGAAACCTCGGCCTTGGCGTCCTACTTCAGTAAGTACACAGTCCAAACGTGAATGTCAGAGGCTTTTAAATAGGGTAGGTCGATGTACGCAAGGGAGCTTTCAATTATTACGGCCGAAGGTGGGCCGGAAAAATCAAGGGGGGTGGGGGTGTATCACTCTAAACTTGAAAACTGCAGGGAGGGTCATGTATTTTTCAAACAGCACAGAGGGTGGTTCACTTAATTTTCATAAGTATCCGTCCCGTCAAAAAGCCGTTTCAGTGCTCAAAAATATTTTCTGGGAAATAAAAATGATTCGCTGCATGATTTCATTCTCTGAAGTTATTTTACGTAAATCTGAATAAAAGCATAATAATCTGTCACCTGAACGTCTTGCCTTGGCAACTCTGAGGCTTGTCTTCTTGTAAATCGAGCTCACCGAGGGCTTAAAAAAATCCCATTTCTTACATATTAGATATATAACAAGTTTTGTCAGGGAAAATATTCAACATTTAGCTGTAGGCCGTAGACTATCATGAGAAGTGAATTAAAACTCCCACATGAAATTCCTGTATCATAATTGTTGTCCCCATCTGAACTTTCAAACTGTTTGCCGGAGAGTATCTGATAAAATATTTTGTAAATTTTAAATTTATTCAATGTTTTCTGTTGAGTTTTTTTACATTTTGTCATCTGTAAATGCATCCGAACTTTTTGGATCTGTTAGTCTGGTCCGTTCTGAATAATGTACTTCTTTTTGTCATTTTGCTGCGTGTCACAGTTACCACTGCATTTAAAGGGGGCCGTCGCCGGAACTCTGCTCAAAGTTTGCCAGGGACCCCTACGACCGATGTAAACACTGTATCTAGGATACGTTGGCGATTGATGAAAGTTGAAACATGTTTGCTAACAATGAATATCGTAAAATTTAAATGTTGCAGCTATGCTGACGTGATGCGTCTGGATATCATGCATGAAGTAGATTGTTTGTAAACAAGAAAGTCGCACAAGCGCAGTTCTGACGACGGACTCCCTTTAAACGTCTCCGCGTTGATGCTATTATGTCAGTTGTTTGATCCTGTGAACCAAAACACGAAAATACAGTTTAAAACCAGTGTGATAGGTCATTTTGTGAGAGCTCTAAGATGAGAATCAAACCTCTTATTTTGTTCAGCCTCAGAAGGACTTCAACGTGTTCGCCTGATAAACTTTGGATGTCTTTTTTCTGATCCATTTTTATCAGCGAAGGAGCGGACTGGCAGCGCAACAGAGCTGCACTAAGCAAACGGATGATGAGACCACGTGAAGTTGCCACATACAGTGACACTGTCAATGACGTCATCACTGACCTGGTCAACTCACTCGTAAGGGGAAGAAATAACTATGGCAAAGACAACATTGTGCCCGATATAGAAAATACAGTCTTCAAATGGTCACTTGATTGTAAGTACATTTGTGAAGCAAAGATTCGCCATGATCAATAATGAACCATGGGAAAACGCAATGAGGCACTTTCATGAGCCCTGTATGACCTCTGTCATCTTAGTTCCGGTTGGATCTAGATGGCAGACAGTGAATGTATTTGTGCAGGTATCTCTTCATGAATAAACAAACTTTCGCTTACCAGAGTCAAATAGCTCTGTAGATGATCTAAATGATAAGGACACGCGATAGGCTGCAGCAAGCTACTTGTATTTCATTTACCATCTTGAATATGATCTTACAACAGAATATTGTACACTAGAGGGATGACTGAACATAATAAAATGTCGGAAAATGTCGAAAATAGCCTTGCGTTGACGTGGAAACTCATAGGCTTGTCTTTTGGCAGAAAATACAAGATTCTATATAGGTGTTTCGGTAACTGTAAAATCTTATTCTCCATTCCTATTTTACAGCGGCCTGTTCCGTTATTTTGAACAAGAAATTGAATCTCCTTGACGACAAACCACACCCAGAGGCACAAGAGTTCATCCAGGCTGTACATGATATGTTTGAATCCTTGTTGTGGTTGTTCGTAATCCCGGTTCATCTTCACAAAAGGTTCAACAGTAAACCTTGGAGGAAACAACTCAGAGCATGGGATACAATCTTTGCATTAGGTAATGTAGATTTGTGTAAAATCAATCACAGTCATTTCAAATCAATCAGATCTATCAAAATTAAAATCGTTTTGTGCTTTTCATTCCCTGCAGTTTCTTGAAGTAGTTCAAATCGTCTCAATCGTACAATTTTTGAATTGTTCCAAAAATCAGAAATAATGTAAATATTCAATCGAATGTATATCATTATGTCAGATTACCCTTTATGTACACAGATTTAGCCACCCTTGACCGGTTTGACAGGATACATAAATAACATACATGTATGGATATTTTGACGGCAATAGTTATCTATACCTATCTGAGTACTCATGATAACCATATAATTATGCAAATAAGTATTTGAATATTCAGATATAGTACATAGGAAATTCATAATTCTGGGCACAGTCTCTAAGAGGGACTGTGTTCTGGGCAATAAGCATCAGTCTTGAGCAAACAAATATGAACCAATTAACAGTCAGAGAATCGGCTGTACGTTTATCTGATCTTTTTCAAGGTATTTTCAATTCTTAGTTTATTAGCGAGGATATGTAAGAATATTATATTAACAATTTACTGTCTCATAAAATTTGACTGTAAATAGCTAAAACATTGATTGACGAGAGGGTGAATGACGTCACTAAAAGGCTGACCTCTGGAGAAGACATCGATGTGGAAGGAACTGATTTCATTACGTACTTGTTCATCAAGGGAACGCTTGAGATCGATGAAATTTACGCCAATGCAACGGAGTTACTCGCTGCAGCTGTGGATACGGTAAGTTGCACAATTAATTCATTTAAGTTTCAAATTATACCATTTTAAACTATAAGTAATATATGACCGTTCAATGTTATTATGATTTTTATGAATAAACAATAAGTAGCTTAACAAATATGGCTGAAGAGATAAGATACTAGTCTTAATAGTACTGTGAGGTTAGTAAAATGGAAGGTGCACTGTGTGCGTAAATCACACTTACTATGTGAAATTCCCCTTGTTTTGAAAATCGCTTGCTGCCATTTACATGTTTGTGTGTAGTGTGCACAGCTGAATCAAATAAGTCAAAGGTCTCACAGAAGTTTAGGCAGACATGTAATTCTCACATAATTTCACGGCTTTTTTACATCTTCCATTATGTATGGCTTCAGTTAGTTTAGAATCAGCGGGTAAGGGAAGGATAGCCTCGGCAACCGAAACCACTCGATTTTGCCGTTTGGCCTTTAGTGTAAGATATAGTGTCATGGTTCAATAGCTACTATGCTATGTAGCTTTACTATACAGATTTTAATTTCTGAAACGGGTCTATTGGTCTAAGCTGAATGCTTTACAAGTCAAAATAGCCCTGAAGTAATTTGAAGACTCTGTTTATATGCATTGCAGACTTCAAATACATTCCTGTGGGTCCTGTACTGTTTAGCAAAGCATCCACACGTACAGGAATCTTTATACGAGGAAATCAAGCGAGTCGTTCCAACGGGAGAAACGCCAACACACGAACATGTCAACCGAATGCCGTACTTGAAAGCAGTGCTCAGAGAGACTATGAGGTGAAAGTTGATCCATTTTTCAGCTTGATCATCCCCGAATGCCCTTAGGCCTAAATAGGTCCGTATTTCCTCTTCTAATAAAGTTCAGATAAATCATGTCATCAAAGCTGCTAGGAATATTCTAGGCGTACCATTGTATAGTTTTGATGACTTGTATATGAAATCAGTGAAAAACAAATCTTCAACTATATTGTCTGACAAAACGTATCCACTGATTAGTAATTTCAATAAAATTAGGTCCAGTACCAGATACTATTAAGTCAGGTGCCGCACAAACAGGTTTAGAAATACTTTTGTACCCTCAGCAGTGAGGATTCTAAACCAATTTTCTAACAGGTGAAAAAACTCATCGATTGCTACTGTTAGGATTATTTTAAATTGTACTGTTGTTGATCGACAAGTGCTTTGTCTGTTATCTGGAACTGCGCTTTTTAATCTGTGTGATCTCTTTGTATTATCTCTATTGTTGAATATTTGTTTTAGACTGTGTACACCACAACACATTTCAATTTTTGTATGGGTTTAATAAAGGATAATAATAATAATCAGTATATATTGGTGACAATGAGTTTTTGCCAAAACTATGTTGGTGAACACTTGAAGTATTGATAGTTATATTCTCTAAGGCAGTGTTGTGTAACAAAAATGGAAAATATATCGCCCACAGTGTTTTAACTTCAGATCTGTAAATAATACTTAACTTTGAGATAAAACTTCTCGGTCTTCCTCCATTTTGTAGTGCTTCAGCTATGTTCGCAACAAACCATGTCATGTCTCTAGGTGAAGTTATTAGGCGTAATATGTACAGTTTTAAGTGTAGGCTTGAAAAGTCATCAAATGTGTTACTTGCTGCGATCTGTTCATCAGATAGAGTGACAAATAGTATATTCTTTAAGCATTGGAGAAAGCAATTGTATCTTTTGTAATTTTTTTTTTTGCTCTGGTGTGTATTTTTTTTCCAAATTGTAAACTTTTGAGCAAAAGCATATATCCCAGGGACTGAGAGAATTTTTCAGGTGATTCCTTTTGTATTTTCCTTATATGGACATTTCAGTCTGAAATAAGAAATGTTATTATTATTATTATTATTATTATTATTATTATTATTATTTTTATTATTATTATTACCATTATTATTATTATTATTATTATTATTATTATAAAACTACTCCCGTCTGCCTTCCCACGCTGGATATTCTGTTCGTTTTTATGATGTGTTGTTGAATCGGACTTAGCATTGTCGGGGCAAGCTGGGAACGTTTGTTCTTGAGAGAGTCTACAAAGCTAGTAACTGAGTACTTAGGAAGGGGTCTCTGGCTAAAGAATCTTTCCACACTCCAGAGGAGTCCTGTTCACTCTATAAAAGTAATTGTATATGCCCCCACACAACCTATAGAAATGTGATTCATAGGACTTTTGTAAAACAAAAAACATTGGTTACAGTAATTTAAAAACGTCATGTTGGTACCTGAACACAACGAATAACGGAATAAATGAGCACAATTTTACCTTTTAATACTTTCTAAGTCACGGTGGTGCGAAAATTAAAAGCGAGGGGGAAATATCCATGCATCATTAGTCACACGCACACTGTGGTGTTGAATAGGATCTTCAGGCCAGTCAGAGTTGATCAACAAAGTATTATCTTCGCTGTTGCAGAGAATATGATTACTACAGTCAAATAGCCATGCTCTTTCACCGTGTATCTTTCAGCATGATGTAAGCTTGTTATTTCATGAGAATTGTTAACTAAATGTACAAATATAACGTCTTTGTGCTTTTTTCGTCAGAGTGTATCCTACCGCTGCCCAGCTCTCTCGTATTCTGGACAAGGATGTTATAATCAGAGGTTATAGAATTCCCGCCAAAGTGAGTTAAACTAATGGGACATTGTAGTATTTCAACGACTCTTCATTTGTAATTGCCTGACAAAATATCAAACACGACATATTTTACTTCTTTCTTTCCACCAATCAGAATTTCATTATTTCAATTTTATGTATATCATATTGTTTGACTCTAAAAATCGTTGCAATAACCTTTCGTTCAACTTGTCATTACAGTTTACTGCCTTCCAATGAGGAGTACCCAGCGATATAGTCAGGATACAGAAATAGAGTTTTGGCTGAAATATAACACTGTTTATTCTTATGTGTAGATGTTACCCTTCTCCACTTGTATCCATAAGCATACCTCTCATATACAATGGTATATACGAATACAATTAAAACTATAAAATTATGACATCATCCCCTGTACACGTGGATATCATCCCATGTACACGTGGATATCATCCCCTGTACACGTGGATATTATGCGGATATGTACGGTCGGCTCTATATTGTAGTCGCCAATGAATTTCACTCCACTACGGCGCGCCAAATGTTTCAAAAATATTTATCGTCATAGAGTAAAAATAAACTGTCAAATTTTCTTTCTAAAAACAAGTCTTAAACGTGTATGAATAATAAAGAAAAAAGTTCTTTCGTCCATATCATTGCATTTTATTAATGTACCTTTTCATAAAAATAGCATTCATTTGAAAATACGTGTCATTAAATATTTGAATGTGCCTGTACAGATAAAGATGACGTGCAACCGTCTTTCTTGATTGAAATAAAAATTCGATGGAATTACGGAAGAAAATAAACGAGAAAAGTATTATTGCAAAAAGGGCAGAATGTTATGTAATGCTTAATTGTAAAATATTCTTTAAACCGTAATGAGAAGATAAACTTTTCAAAAATTTGGAAATACCACACTCCCATACTTATTGACGTACACATACACGTGTATTTGATATAAAGGTGCAATGAATGCTGATTATAAGGGAAAAAAGAAAAAAAAATCAAGCACACACAAAAAATATTGAAATGATTAAAAACAAAACCACAAATAGTACTTGCACTACTACCAAAAAACAAAACGAACCACCATCAGGTCTGACTAAAAAAAGGAAGAGAATCACAATTGAAAAGTCGACCGAGATCGCGCCGGCGTTGAGGCTGTAAAGAAACCAAAACGAGGTCAGCTTGGAAAAAAAACCAAAGCGAGGTTACAAAAAAAAAAAAAAAGAGGTTACCAAAAAAAAAAAAAAAAAACCTCAGTAGAAAAAAAAGAGGCCCGTTCGAGAAAAGAAAACAGAGTGGGACACCCCGCAGAAAAAGCCCAACATGAAAATTGAATAATTGTCAACGTCATGATTGTTACAGTTTAATGCCAGAGGGTTTGGGATCATCACACTTGGATGTTGGACATGATATTTGGGGTATTTCAGCGATAACTCCCAGCTTCTAGTCTTCAATATCATCTCATGGACGTCCAAGTTACCGACACGTCCCATTCTATATAAACAGTTACCAGTTTTGGTTAAAAGTGGACAAAACACTCGTGGTGGTTCGTCGGCTGCCAGCGGTCCCCTCGCTCCAATGTACACTGGAGGTGGTAAGCCAGCGGCCGGCGGTCCCGTCGCTAGTACAGTAGGCCTACGCCGGAACCAGCGATCCCCTCGCTGTAAAGTGTAGGGCCGTTTCTCCCAAACCATAGACAGTCTGTGCCCAAACCCCAACAAAACGATGGCTTGCCGCTAGCCCACGGTTACGTGTGGTTCGATACACAGCGGCCGCCGTGTGGGTATGCATAGTAAAATTGCATACCCGCAGCACGCTGCGGCCTAGTTCTGCATGGCAGGGCTGTGTGTTACCGGCGTGACACGGCCTCCCGTATAACGCCGGTAACACGTACACAGCCCTGCCATGCAAAGCTAGCAGCGGCCGCTATGTATCGAACCACACACGTATCCCGTGGGGTTTAGCCTCTGAACGGAGTGTGGCAAAGGCAAAAATACTCAGGCTGAAACACTCCGTTTAAATTCGAGGCAACGTTTTCACTAGTACCTGTAGAACGCGAACGCGCCCGACTTGACAAACACTGATCAAGCAGCCGCTATTTCTCTGTATACTGTAGCTCAACACAACCAGCAAAGGGAGTGGTAGGGCTACGGAACCGCAGCAAGGCCGGGCTGTGAGTTACCGGATACGGCCAGGCCGTATAACACCGGCGTTATACGGCCAGGCCGTATAACGCCGGTAACTCACAGCCCTGCCCTGCCACCAAGAGCTATGTATAGGCTACTGCACAAATATCGTAGCTCCATATATTGGACTGTGTGGATATAAAGATTTCTGCAATGGGGATCGACATGTCGTGTATGTGCCTGTCTAGCCCTGCGAGTATAGTGAGAGTGTCTGGCGTTGCGAAGGCCGGACACTCTCGCCATACTCGTAGTCGTAAGGTAAGGCTTGTACAGTTGCGTCGCTTGTCTTGTCGAACACGGAAAGCGATGGACGTTCTCTCAACACGCGGCAGATTTCTTCAAAACTATTCATTTTATCATGATTGGGTGATCTTTGAGGATAGACGAGGAATTAGCAAACAACGAGGTGGTTTATTATCATGGTATTTGAACCCGATGTATCGAACCATACGTATAAAACTATGTAGAAATCATGTAGGCCAAACGGCGATGACAGTGCGGCTCGGTGGAAGGCCTGCAGTGGGCTCCCTGCCATACCGCGCCTAAGGCATCGATATGTTCGCAGTGTTGCTATGAAGGGTCATGGGTTGTACGTCTCGCTCGTGATCTGACCTGTGGACTGCCTGAAATTGGCTCAGTTAACTTGACTCTCTGGAACTATTCACTGTTAACTTGGACGTTCTTTAGGTGATATTGCCCACTTCATTTCATCAAGTATGGTTTCCAGTAGAGCAGGGCCCAGCCAAACAGAGCTAGGTTTCAAGATGTCACGTTATCACTGAAATGCTCGATTAATATTTCGTCAAACATTGGAGTATGTGGTGATCGGATTCCCCGCTGTTGGGGATTCATCGATCGAAGGAAACGTGAACCATGAGTTTTTTGAATAAAATAATTGTAATTTCGGGCTTGTTTTTTTTTCTGTGGCGAGTGCTTGTTTTTTTCTTGTTTTTTTCTTTTTTCTTTTTTTTCTTTTTTTTTGCTGTGGCGAGTCCTCATTTATTTTTTTCTTTCCACAGGCCTACGCGTTTTTTTGTATCTCTGTTCATGGCATTTTTTTATTTTTTTCGTTTTTATTTTATTTTATTTTATTTTTTGGTAGATGAGATTCACTTTTGTCTAGAGCCATCACTGCCGAATTTTTTCTCTGATTTTCTCTCTTTACTGTCAAAGCGGCTGGTGATTCATATTATATTTTTGATTATCTATAATACGTTTATTATGAGACGTAGTGCTTTTTAATTTTCTGAAGTACATAAATAATTTTATGTGTGCATGGCTTTTTTTGTCTGATTCTTTTACAATTATTTTCTGTATGTGGTTCACGTTTTATTTTTGTACTATTTTTTCCGAGTGGTAGTAGTGATTTTTAGTGATTTTCTTGTGAATTTTTTGGACGTATCACTGTATAACATATTTTTCTTTTTTCTTTTTGTAAAATCAGCACTCATTGCACCTTTTTCGCGAACTATTATACGTGTATGTATGTCGATAAGTATGGATGTATGACTTTTTCAAATCGTTGAAAATTGTTTATTTCCTAATTACGCTTAAAAGATTTTTTCTCAAGTTAAAATGAAGTATTAAATGGCATTTCTGTCTTTTATTTTTTAATTATACTTTTCTTACTTATTTCCTTCCTAATGAGACCGAATTTTTATTTCAATTGAGAAAAACACTTTATTTTTGCACTGAATCGATAAATATTTTTGAAACATTTGGCGCGCCGTACTCCACACTAGAGTTCATTCGCGAATAGTAAACTGATATATCTTTCAGGATAGATGGTGTTTGCCAGGCGGATAGTTTGTAATTCAATTCTCCTTGAGAGGTAGAAGAAGAAAGAAAAAAAAATATTGTTTTCTACACATATCCTTTAAAAAATGCCGCTAACTTGAATGTTGCGACAGTGAGCGACAGTGCATTAAAGGTATTCTGTCACCTGTTCCAATTTTGCCACAGTTACCATGGAAAGAGAAAATCTATTCAATCACAGACTTTAAGCGGGTGGCCGCTTTTTAAAAACAGCGCCCTCACATGGCATTTTGAATACCATGGAACGCATTTTTGACCATATATGGGCATATTTAGATAACAGGTGACTGTACCTTTAATATCAGTCCAAATACAGCCATATTCAATTCGTCTAAGTTAGTCAACTAAGCTGATATATTAGAGAAAGTGACATGGTTACCTTCATCTATTGTTTCAAATATACTTTCAGACTGTCATAGGAGCGAATGTTTGGTTGATGGGTCAGGATCCGGCAAACTTCCCAGATCCACTGGAATTCCGCCCTGAGAGATGGATCCGAGAGGAAAATGAACAGTTCTACGGGTTTAAATCGCTACCATTTGGATATGGACCTAGGATGTGCATTGGTGAGCTTATGTATTGCCCCCTTTTTTCCTAATATGCACTTATGTCGTGTAAGCACACACACAAACACAAACACAGTACAGTGTTTACATGCACATGTACATGCTAGACACGCCAAAACATAGAGAGAGAGAGAGAGAGAGAGAGAGAGAGAGAGAGAGAGAGAGAGAGAGAGAGAGAGAGAGAGAGAGAGAGAGAGAGAGAGAGAGAGAGAGAGAGACAGACAGACAGACAGACAGACAGACAGACAGACAGACAGACAGACAGACAGACAGACAGACAGAGAGCGATCCGATGGATTATTTTCATTGTTGTTCATACCTATATACCTGATAGTTCAGTGTTTGCATTTAACCATTGTATTCCATCAATGTGACAAAAAGCCGTTTCTCAAGACCAGAATTGATCTGCAATTGTGTCACGAAACCAACCATAACCTTTTTTTATTTTACCAGGAAAACGGCTAGCTGAATTGGAGATCCATCTTGCTACAATAAGAGTAAGTTTGAATTTTAACTGTCATCACAAATAATTATATTTTGAATAAAACAGTGGAAATCAATGTTTCACTTTGAGCTTCCAATATCCCAAATATTTCGAAGAGACAATTTGTTCTTCTTCTTCATCGGTCCGTTACTGCAATCAATTATTTTTAACTGTCCATTGTGAAGCTCAGAACTCCTTGCATCATTGGAGTACAAAAGAATAATTATGTAATAGCTATGTAATTTCGTGCATGGCCAATTGCCCGGGTACACTCAAGAAACAGCCTATGTTTTCTCCATTGTTTATGGTGTCCAGTTTCTTGGTGCAAAATGATGATCTTATTTGCCTGTAAATGTACGGAAACAAATCAACAACATTGACAAAGAGGACAGACTAGACTATATGTAAAACAATGTATAAAGCTTTTTTACAACCACCAATAGTAGGCCGGAGAAGAGGGAGGAACAACACATCAAGACCGTGACTGACAACCGGGCGAGGAAAACAACCCTTACGATAAATCCACGATCAGCACAATGTGGCAGCAATAAGTGCGCCATCTGCCAATGGAAGAAACAAACGCATTAAAAAGGACAAGAAAAGCCATGTTATACTATAAACCACGACATCACCTGACCTTGTGTACGCCATTTCATGAGGCTTGTATGAAAAGTAGTCTATATAGGAGAAACGGGTGATACTCTGTACAACGTATACAGAACCATATATCTCGTTTCAGAAATCACAACAAACCTGAGCCTACACCAATACACTTAACAATAAAATTTACAAGCAGTTACATTAATCATTTGAATACAAACCGGACACCATAAACAATAGAATTAATAGGAAACAGTAGGCTGTCACAAAAGGGCACCCTTGCAATTGGCCATGCACTTAATTACATATAAAGTAATACACAATTATTCTTTTGTAATGATAGTATTAAGGAGTTCTGAACTTTACAGTGGCCAGTTCGAGAACATTAATTGCAGTGGACCCGATGAAGAAAAAGGGTTTACTTTCTCAGGAATATTTGAGATATTTTAAGCTCAGTATGGAACATTGATTTTCTCTAGAATACGGTGGGAAATATCCAAACTTCCTTCAGGTAAAGAACGCGGTCATGGAGTAGGTCGGGAATAAAAGCAATGCCCCAAATTTTATGGTATTCTTTCATTTACAGGTTTGTGAGCAGTTTACTTTAGAACCGACCTGTGACGTGGAAGCCAAGGTGACAACTATAGCTCAGCCGGATAGACCACTCAATCTGCGATTCATTAATAGAAACTTTTAAAACCAATGATTTGCAGACCGCCTTCACAAAAACCTAAGCATTGCAGCGGTGAACCCTGTTTTCTACAGTGACCTTTGCACATATAGGCATCGATGAGACGACAAAGTCACACATTTACAGAAAGGTCAAAAACCATTCAAAAATACATGAAACGTTACGGCTAATGGCGCTTTAATGATGTCTTTTGTAACAAACACTTGTGTAGCGCAAAGATTCAGAATATTAAACAGCGTTTCTCCAGGTTTCTCTCAGTACTGGTTATGTCTCTCTTTTTATCGTAGGAAAACATATCCTGTATATGAGGAGACGAGAAAAGAAAAAGTCGCTGGCATACTCTGGTAATATACTTTTAATCACGGATTTAGAATGCCACCTTTATATAAGCACTTTACTGGGTTCTCATTTGATCTGAGTCTTTTGTAAATGTTGTTTCTGTTGTATTTTTCTTGTCTGTATCTTTCTTTTTTGTTAATAAATAATGCTAAGAAAATAATTCATATGATCAATAAATAATAGAGGTCTGGTCATAATTTGCGTACTCAATATTAATGTAAATCTTAATTCAAGAAATTCATTAAATATGCAATTGAGCTAATAGTTAGAATGTCGTGCTGATTAAAACTTACAAAATATTAAGTGGACGGGCGTATGATAAAAGAATGTCCGAGGTCTGGTCAAAATTGGTGTACTCAGTAGTGATGTAGAGCCTAATTATAGAAATTCATTGAATGTGAACTTAGGATGGTAGCTTATTAGTGGGGCGTTCGTACCACCAACAAACAAGCGACTGTGGTAACCATGCTACCTTTGATAAAGCGGCAGCAATCCCACAGTCGCTCGATACGTGACGGCCGTTATGCGGTATGCTTTAGAGAAGTGGGAAATTGAACTAATAGGAAACGCAGTGGCCGCAATACGCACGTTTCCCACAGTTCGGAGGAGACACATTTCCCCCTCATAAAATGCCACGATTAGATTAATTCAATAAATCAGTATAGATGGCTTTCAATACACCTCTAAATACCTGCTCTTTTCTTTGAGTGAAATACTATCTTCTGTATATTTCTTGGTGCGGTTTCCGACTGGACCGGAGTTTTTAACATGAAACTGCGACCTTGCAACAGCAGCTTGTGGTGGGTGTAGCGGCGCTAGCGCCGTGATGTCCTAAATTTACATTTTTCAAACGATTGCGGATTTACAGAAGATAGCCAATCACAGCGCTGCTACCTATAAATCACTACTATATCAACTTACTTCGTCCTGGACCAAAATCAACCGCGGAACTGTAAAGTACAGAGTCTTTCCATATCTTGTATAGTTAAGATGTCACTTGTACTTTCTATGTACAACAGATTGCACTACCTTCAACTGTTCTTCTTTTAACGACAAATTTAAATTCAAATCACTGTTTAATATAACTTCTTTTCAAAAAGTAATTCCCGGACTTAAGAAATATAAAGGCAACAGTTGTAGCAACTTTCCACAGTTTAACTGCAGCGTACATGAAACATGCCCTACAAAACGTTCGCCACCGGCTATCCCGTCGCATAATTTGCAAAATATCTGTCCCAGTTAAATTCGGGGGGAATGCGTTATTTCAGAGGCCTTGTGTCGATGTAAAGCCGGAAGACAAAATATGGTTCAAAATATTCACTTCTTGGCGAAAATAAATTGGGCTCCATGATGAGCGATATCTCCAAAGCGGCAAATTTATCGGCAACCTAATACAGTTCAATGCGTAAGGGCAACTGCGTGCACTGTGCTAGATTCTGCTGGAGTTGATATGAGGCACATCATACATTTGCTAACGGCCCATAAAAAAGAAGCTAGTATTATATCACACACAACCAAACTCACCTAGTCAAAGAATTTTAATTTTGCAATGATAGACACACGTAACTGTCAACAATACGACAGGCTTGTATAACTCTGAAACTTTAATACAATAAAATGTTTACATATAAATGCGACCTGAATCATGTGAAGTAATCGTTACATCATGAATAACCCTTCACATAATCATTTTGCAAAACACCGAAACTCCCTCCCTGTAATTTCTGTCCAGTCCCTTAGCCATATGGAGGCGCTGTAATAAGGGAACAATTAATAGGGAGCAAGTGGTGCGAGTATCACATCTTACTGACCGTTTGTCGGATTTCTCTCTGCTATATATTTCAGTTTCTTTATTTCTTTTTTAATGTATCAATTTCTCTATTTTCCAGTTTTTTTTACTTCTTCATTTCGCTATTTCGCCGATTATAATTAGCCATAGCAATAACCCTAGCTGAGTACGGATATATAACTCAATACAGCACAATTCACTCCACATATGCGGCTCGGGTCGTGAATTGTGCTATGTCGAGTTCTATACCCGCCCTCAGCGGGGTCATTGCTTAAATACCAGGTCACTAGGGTCAACGAAATATTTAATAGAAGACGAGGGTACCGGGTCATCATGGCGTTCTTTCGAGCGTCAACAGTGCGCTACCTCAACCGACCGAAATGCGTCACTATCGGGAACATACGAATCTGCTCCACCAACAACCTCGTTAAGGAAGCCGACGGTATCGACAGCAAAGATGTGAAATCCTTCGACGAAATGCCAGGACCCAGTATGCTGAAAGTTATGAAAGCTGCATTCAGTGGACAATTGCAGAAACCTTGGAAGCTGCTTCACAATTCAAGCGAGATTACGGACCGATATGGAAGCAAATGCTTGGGTCGAATGTTGTGGTCAACTTAACAGATCCACAAGATTTCGAATTCGTGTTGAGAAATGAGGGAAAATATCCGAGAAGGTTACAGGTCGATCCATGGTTAATTCACAGGCAGGAGCGAAACCTCGGCCTTGGCGTCCTACTTCAGTAAGTACACAGTCCAAACGTGAATGTCAGAGGCTTTTAAATAGGGTAGGTCGATGTGCTCAAGGGAGCGTTCAGTTATTATAGCGGAAGATAGGCCGGCAAAACCAGGGATGGGGGGGGGGGGGGTCACCTTTAATTTGAAAACTGCAAAGTGGTCAGGGGGTCATGTAGTTTTCAAACAGCAGAGGGTGGGTCACTTTATTTTCAGAAGTATCCGTCCCCGGGCCATAAAAAAGCCGTTGCAGTGTCAAAAATATTCTGGGAAATAAAAATGATTCGCTTCATGATTTCATTCTCTGAAGTCATTTAACTGTAAATCTGAATAAAAGCATATCTGTCACATTAATGTCTTGCCTTGTCAAATCTGAGGCTTTTCTTCTTGTAAATCGAGCTCACTGAGGGCAATGAACAATTCCTATTACTTACATATTAGAGATATAGCAAGTTTTGAAATTAAAATAGTACTTTTACGTGAAATTCCAGTATCATAATTGTTGTCCGCATCTGAACTTTCAAACACCCTATTTGAATCGAGTACATTCGTATCAATTGTCAAACCTCTATAAATACACAGATTTAGCTGGTTTTGTATTGGAAATATATTCATAGTTTCCTCATAGAGTACCATGTATAGTGAATCAACATTTCCGTGAAATTCCAAAATCAAATTTCTTTCACACATACCCACCCTAGTCTAATCAAGTACTTTAAAATGAAACATCAAACGTCTATAAATACACAAATTTAGCTAGTTTTGTATGGAAAAAAATAATTGATCGTTTCCTCAAAGAATAAGCTTACCATGTTTAGTGAATCAATCAAAATTTCGATGAAATTCCAAAATCAAATTTCTTTCACACACATCGACTTGTAACCACTCTAGTCTAATCGAGCACTTTAAAATGAATAATCAAACGTCTATAAATCCACAGATTTAGCTACTTTGTAATTGGAAAAAATACTCATACTTTCCTCGTAGACTACCATGTATAGTGAATCTACATTTCAGTGAAATTCCAAAATAAAAATTTCTTGCACACATATTCACTTGTAACCACCTAGTCTAATCAAGTAAAATAATGTCCATTAGCCAACGTCTATATGCATAAGTATACCAAGTTTTTCATTGGAAAAAATTATTCACAGTTTTACCATGGACTCCCATGTATAATGCATGAACATTTTCAGTGAACTTCAAAAATCAAATTTTTGTACACATAGGAGTTGTAACCATCCTATTCAAATCAAGTACATTTATGTCAATTATCATACTTCTATAAACGCATAGTCTTTGCTAGTTTTGTATTGAAAAATGATTAAGGAGTTTCCTCCTAGACTACCATGTATAGTGAATAACGTTATCGGTGAAATCCAAATATCAATTTTCTGTCACAGTACACACCATGACCTGCCACTGCAAACAAAGTACATTTACATGAATCATCAAATACGAGTAAATGTACAGATATAGCTTGTTTTATATGAGCAAATGTTCATACTTACCCAATACACTCCCATGTATTATGATTTGATATTTTAGGACGAAGCACAATATCAGCTACAGTTTGCCTTCTAATAGTTGCGTAAAATATGGTCACCCGCCCCAAAGAGGCATGCGTGGAATTTCATGACCCTTCAAAAATGTTTGCGCAAAAAATTTGCGACTCAATTGTAATTTCTGTCCACTCCCTTTGAGGGGTCATTCTAGCAAGCCAGAAGGGGTTTTGAACGTTAACACATTGTGTGTTTGTTAGGGGTCATTAGAAAACATCACAGAAGCTTTTTTGGGGATTCTATCTTCCCCTCCAGATGTGTTTGTGTGTACAGCTTCACTTAAGCTATGGGGGGGGGGGGTAATGGAATGAAATTTTTGTCATCTTAAAAGGGGCTCATCAATTTTTTTTGTGCAATGGGTAGGGGTTCACTTATTTTGGATGATGCACAGGAAGAATTTGCCGCCCCATCCCGGCCATAATAACTGAATGCTCCCCAATATGCACACAACTTTTGTGTTGCACATTTCAAGACTGCATGGACTACCGTGCAACGATTGTAGGGATAGTTGCGTATCGTTTAATTGTGTCATTCAGAGAGTTACTCTTTACACAGTGGTTTTCACTGTTCAGTAGACAAAAAGCGTTACAAAGAATGGCCACTTCAAATGTGCGGTGCACGAATACAAACCTTCCAGTTGTCAACGGAAGGTATGCAATGCTGTTCTGAATCCAGGCCTCTGTAAAAGCAACTTTATGGCATTCATACATACTGGGAGGGGGGGGGGGCTGGAGGAATCACGAAAGAAATCTTACTTTTCTTGAGATCCCCTTAATACAATTAAAATTTTTTAAATCTATCTATCTATTTATGATAAAAAAAACTTTGAAGTCCGCACTACTATCAAGTGGCAAAATATTTATTAAGGTTGTAGGGCCTAAACAAAGAAAAATAAAAATGTCTGGTGCAGTTCTATGCGCAGATGTTTGACGGAGGGTATATGATAAAATATTTTGCGGTAGTTTTAGAAATCTTGTCAGCAGTTTGGCAAGCCGTAAATTCCTAGTCAAGTTGGCGATTGATGAAAGTTAAAACGTGTTTGTTTACAAGAAAGAAAATAAGAAAATTTAAATGTTGCAGCTATGTTGACGTGATGCATCCGGATATCATGCATGGAATACATTGTAAACAAGAAAGTCGCACATGCGCAGTTCCGAGGACGGCCTCCCTATAAACGTCTCCGCGTTGCTGCTGATATGTCGGTTGCTTGATCCTGTGAACAAAGGAGAAACAATAAAATACAGTTTAAATCCCGTGTGATGGTGTCATTTTGTGAGAGACCTGAGATGAGAATCAACCTGATATTTTGTTCAGCCTCAGAAAGACTTCAACCGTGTTCGCCTGATAAACTTTGGATGTCTTTTTTCTGATCCATTTTTATCAGCGAAGGAGCGGACTGGCAGCGCAACAGAGCTGCACTAAGCAAACGGATGATGAGACCACGTGAAGTTGCCACATACAGTGACACTGTCAATGACGTCATCACGGACCTGGTCAATTCACTCGTTAGGGGAAGAAATAACTATGGCAAAGACAACATTGTGCCCGATTTAGAAAATACAGTCTTCAAATGGTCACTTGATTGTAAGTACATTTGTGAAGCAAAGATTCATATCGCTTTCGCCAAGATCAATAATGAACATTGGAAAACGCAAAGAGCCACTCTCATGATCCCTGTATGACCTATGTCACCTTACTTCGGGTTGGACAAGCTATATGGCAGACAGTGAATGTATATGTGCAGGTATCTCTCCATGAATAAACAAACTTTCGCTTACCAGAGTCAAATAGCTATGTAGATGATCAAAATGATAAGGACTCGCGAATGGCTGCAGCAAGCTACTTGTATTTCATTTACTATCTTGAATATGATCTGATAACAGAACATTGTACAATTAAGGGATGACTGAACATATTAAAATGTCGGAAAATATCGAAAATAGCCTTGCGTTGATGTGGAAACACATAGGCTTGTCCTTGTAGCAGAAAATACACGATTCTATATGGATGTTTTTGCAACTGTAAAATCTTATTCTCTATTCCATCTCGTCTTACTTTTCGCATAATCTCGTGCAATTATCAACCACGAACAAAGTCTCTAAAAAATCTAATATCTGTGAAGTTCATTTTAATATGAAAAGGCCATAGTCTACCGAGACGACCATGCAACAAAAGGCATGCCGCGTTGCTAGTCTGTCTTTCTATTTGTCTGTGTCTACAAGTACCCGCTGCAAATTTCACATATGGACTGTGATTGGACTGACTCACTTGATATTCACCACTATATTAAAATGTCGGAAAATATCGAAAATAGCGTTGCGTTGACGTGGAAACTCATAGGCTTGTCTTTTTAGCAGAAATACAATACTCTATATAGATGTTTTTGCAACTGTAAAATCTTATTCTCTATTCCTATTTTACAGCGGCCTGTTCCGTTATTTTGAACAAGAAATTGAATCTCCTTGACGACAAACCACACCCAGAGGCACAAGAGTTTATCCAGGCTGTACATGATATGTTTGAATCCTTGATGTGGTTGTTCGTATTCCCGGTTCATCTTCATAAAAAGTTCAATACTAAACCTTGGAGGAAACAACTCAGAGCATGGGATACCATCTTTGCATTAGGTAATGTAGATTTGTGTCAAAATCAATCACAGTCATTTCAAATCGATCAGATTTATCAAAGAGGAAACCGTTTGTCTTTTCATTCCATGCAGTTTCTTGAAGTAGTTCATATCGCATCAATCGTTCAATTTTTGAATTGTTACAAAAAGAATGTAAATATTCAATTGAATTTATATCATTATGTCAGAATGCCTGTTATGTACACAGATTTGACGACCCTTGACCGGTTTGACGGGACACATACATGTAACATACATGTATGGATATTTTTACGGCAATAGTCATCTACACCTACCTAAGTACTCATGATAACCATATAATTATGCAAATAAGTATTCGAATATTCAGATGTGGTGAATAAAAATTTCATAATTATGGCTATGAAGAATGAGTGTGGAGAGAACAAATATAAACAAATTGTCAGGCAGAGAGTCTGCTGTACATTTTTCTGATCTTCTTCATGGTATTATCAATTCTTAGTAGATGAGCGAGGATACATGCATGTAAGAATATTACATGCATATTAACAATTTACTCTCTCATGAAATTTGACTGTAATAGCTAAAACATTAATTGACGAGAGGGTGAATGACGTCACTAAAAGGCTGACCTCTGAGAAAGACATCGATGTGGAAGGAACTGATTTTATTACGTACTTGTTCATCAAGGGAACGCTTGATATCGATGAAATTTACGCCAATGCAACGGAGTTACTCGCTGCAGCGGTCGATACGGTATTCCACAATTCGCCATTTAATTTAATATTTATACCATTTAAAATATTAGTAATATATTATGTTCAACGATATTATGATTTATAGATATAATCAATAATTAGCTTATCAAATGTGGATAAGAGGTGAAAACTAGTCTTGAGGGCGCAGTGAGGCCAGTAAAATGGAAGATGAGTGCTTAAATCGCATTTTCTATTTGAAATCGCCACGTTTTGATAATCGCTTGCGTATATTTGATTGTTTGTAGCACGTACAACTGAATGAAATATGTCAAAGGTCTCCCTCGTGTCAGACTTGTAATTCTCGCCTAGTCTCATGGTTTTTTTAGTTCTTCCATTATGTTAGGCTTTAAGTCGTTGAGAGCCGGCGGGTAAAATACGGGCCTTAACAACGCAGCCTACGGAACTGCATGGTTTTAAGGCTACTTTGCTACGTACATTAATTATTGAGATTTTCATTTTTGAAAGGGATATATTGGTCTCAGCTGAATATTTGGCGAATCGATAGGTCTGAAGTACTTATATACACTGTTTGTGCATTGCAGACTTCAAATACATTCCTGTGGATCTTGTACTTTTTAGCAAAGCATCCACACGTACAGGAATCTTTATACGAGGAAATCAAGCGAGTCGTTCCAACGGGAGTAACTCCAACACACGAACATGTCAACAAGATGCCGTACTTGAAAGCAGTGCTCAAAGAGACCATGAGGTGAAATTTGACCCATTTCGTAGTTTGATCATCCCCAAATGCCTTTAAACAGGTTAACAATCTCTATCGCTGACAATGTTTTTTTGCCAAAACCATAGTGGTAAACAATTTAAGTAGTGAGGGTGTTTAGTCTCTACGACACAGTGTTGTGTAACAACCAGATATGAACTGAAAATGCTCATTGTTTCATTATTAATATTGTAGTTATGTGTAAATTTGAACCTTTGCCACATGTATGCAACTTCATGAAAGGTGTTATGATCAACATAATGAACAATATTCACCACAGATTAACTTTAAAGGTCATATTAAATATTTTTTGCTCACGTCTTCACTCACGTGAGCATATGTCGCAGCGATGTATGTCTGTCTATCTGTCTGTCTATCTGTGTGCTCGATATCTCAAAAACGGCTCATCAGATCAAAATCATATCTGGTACACAGATTTAGTTTTCAAATGGCAAGAACTGATTAGTTTTTGGCGATAGTGGCTTGCTTACTTTTTGCTCGTTTGCATAATTAATGATTTTAGAAAAACGGATAAACATTTAGAATTACTGAACACAACTTGATGAAATCTGCTATAAATGTTGATCAAACCAAGATGTCTCAGCCGTGAAAGATAATAAGGGTTGACATGAAAGATCATTGCTAATTCGCATATTCAATGAACTTTCCTATTTAGGGATATATATCTGAGCTGGCAAGATTAAAATTGACGAAACTTGGTCTGTATATTAACGATACTATGTTATTAACATTATTGAAAGTCATTAAGCATTTTTACTTCACCAATTCCTAATATGCATATTAAATGAATTTTCCTAATTAGGTATATACATCTGAAATGACTAGACCAAAGTTGATGAAACTTGCTACATATATTGAAGATACTATGATACAATATTCTTGAAAGTCGTTGAGCATTTTTACTTCATCCAACTCCAAATGTACATATTAAATAAACTTTGAAATTAAGGATTTATATTTGAATTGACTTGACCAAAATAAATTAAACTTGTGATGTACATTAAAGATACTATGATATAACATTATTGAAGGTCATTAAGCATTTTGCTACAGCCAATTCCTTATTTGCATATTTAATGAACTTTCCTAATTAGTTATATATATCTGAATTGACTCCACCAAAGTTGATGAAACTTGCTATGTACATTGAAGATACTATGATATAACATTATTGAAAGTCATTAATTGGTTTTACTTCAGCCAATTCCTTATTTGCATATGTAATGAACATTTCTAATTATAAGGGATATATATCTGAATTGACTCGAACAAAGTTGATGAATCTTGCTACAAATATTTAAGATGCTATAATCAGCATTATTGAAAGTCGTTAAGCATTTTTACTTCAGCCAATTTCTAATTTGCATATTTGACTAACTTTCTTAGTAGGCGATATTTATCTGTATTGACTAGACCAAAGTTTACGAAACTTATTATGTACGTTTAAAATACTATGATACAACATTATTGAAAGTCATTTAACGTTTTTATTTCAGCTAATTCCGAATTTGCATATTTAATGAGAACAATTCAGTCAATTCCTAATTTGCATTTTTAATGAACTTTCCTAATTAGGGATATATACTTGGATTTACGTGATCACAGTTGGCAAAACATGCTATGTACATTGATGATTATACCAGGTTATAACAATATTGAAAGTCACTTCCCATTTTCACGTCAGATAATTGATAATTTGCATATCTAATAAGCTTTTACAGTTTGGCATATATAGCTCGAAGGACTTAACTAAAGACAATTAATTACACGTGCTATATTAAGTGGTGATACAATGACAGTACTCAAAGAAATTAATTATTTTCATTTCAGCTAATTACATATTTGAATACTTTATGACCTTAGCGTTGATCTGTGGTGAATATTGTTAATTATGTTGATCATAACACTTTCAATTAAGTTGCAAACATGTGGCAAAGGTTCAAATTTTCACATAAATGTAATATATAATTAAACACGTTAGCACTTTTAGTTCATATCTGGTTATTATGAGTTGTTGAATCGGACTTAGTATTGTTGGAGCAAGCTGGGAATGTTTTTTTCTCGTGAGAGTTTACAAAGCAAATAACTGAATACTTAGGAAGGGGTCTCTGGCTGAAGAATCTTTCCACACTCCTAAGGAGTCTTGTTCGCCCTTTAAAAGAAATCGTATACCCACACACACACAACCTACAAAAATGTGATTCATAAGACTTTTGTAAAACAAAAAGATTGGTTACAGTAATCTAAAAATGTCATGTATAATGCATAATCGAATAAATGAGCATAATTTTACCATTTAATACTTTCTATGTCACGGTTTGGCAAAAATAAAAAAGCGAGGGGAACATATCCATGCATCATTAGTCACATGCACATTGTAGTGTTGACTAGCATCTTCAGGCCAGTCAGAGTTGATCCACGAAGTTTTACCTTCGTTCGTTATTCATTTTCAGTCAAATTGCCATGCTCTTTCACCATATATCTTTCAGCATGATATAAGGTTATTATTTCATAACCATTATTAACACCTTTCAATGTAAAAAATGAAATAAAATCATTTTCTTCGTGCTATTTTCCAGAGTGTATCCTCCCGCTACCCAAATTGGTCGTATTCTGGACAGGGATGTTATTATCAGAGGTTATAGAATTCCCGCCAAAGTGAGTAAATCTAATAAGACTTTGTAGTATTTCAATGACTCTTCATTTCCAATTGCCTGACAAAATATATTATGGCTCTGTACATGAAAAAACCGTATCGAAATGGCCACCAGGTTCCCATTTTGCATTGAATTGTGAAACCAATAGACATGCATACTTATGACATATTTTACTACTTTCTTTCTATCGATCACAATTTTATTAGTTTTCAATTTTATGTATTTCTCGGCATTTTGTTCTATTCGTAAGATATACTTTTTTCGTTCGACTCTAAAAATCGTAGCAAAACCCTATTGTTCAACTTGTCATTACAGCCCGTATTACAGTTTACTGCCTTCCAATGAGGAGTAGCCAGCGATATAGTGAGGATACAGAAATAGAGTTTTGGCTCAAATATAACACTGTTTATTTCTTATGTGTAGATGTTACATACTCCTGGACGTTGTCCCTTCTCCACCTGTATCCTTAAGCATACCTCTCATATACAATGGTATATACGAATACAATTAAAACTATAAATTATGATATCATCCCCTGTACATGTGGATATCATGCGGATATGTACCTTCGGCCCTATATTGTTGTCGACAAATGAATTTTCTAGACTAGAGTTCATTCGCGAATAGTAAACTGGTATATCTTTCAGAATGAAGTGTGTTTGCAAGGCGGATAGTTTGTAAGTCAATTCTCCTTGAGGGGCAGAAGAAGAAAAGATAAAAATATTGTTTTCTATACATATATTTTAGAAAATGCCGCTATAGGCACTTTAATAACAGTTATAACTTGCATGTTGTCGTAAGTGCGTAAGTCTTGAGCGACAGCGCATTAAAGGTATATTGTCACATGTTTCAATTTTCCCACAGTTACCATGGGAAGAGAAAATCTAACCAATCACAGACATATCAGTCCAAATACAGCCATGTTACACTTGTATAAGTTAGTCAAGTAATCTGATATATTAGAACAAGTGACATGGTTACCTTTATCTTTTTTTCAAATATACTTTCAGACTCTGATTGGAGGGAATGTTTGGTTGATGGGTCAGGATCCGGCAAACTTCCCAGATCCACTGGAATTCCGCCCTGAGAGATGGATCCGAGAGGAAAATGAACAGTTCTACGGGTTTAAATCGCTACCATTTGGATATGGACCTAGGATGTGCATTGGTGAGCTTATGTCTTGCCCCTTTCTTTTTCCGAATATGCACTAATGTCGTGTAAATTCACACACACACACACAACACAGTGTTTACATGCACACGTACATGCTAGACACGCCAAAACAGAAAGAGAGAGAGAGAGAGAGAGAGAGAGAGAGAGAGAGAGAGAGAGAGAGAGAGAGAGAGAGCTTTCTGATGGAGTGTTTGCATTTAACCATTTAAGCATTTTACCATTGCATTCCATCAATGTGACAAAAAGCCGTTTCTCAAGACCAGAATTGATCTGCAATTGTGTCACGAAAACAACCATCACCATTTTTTCTTTCACCAGATAAAAGGCTAGCTGAATTGGAGATCCATCTTGCTACAATAAGAGTAAGTTTGAAGTTTAACTGGCATCACAAATAATTATATTTTGAATAAAACAGTGGAAATCAATGTTTCACTTTTAGCTTCCAATATCCCAAATATTTCGAAGAGACAATTAGTTCTTCTTCTTTATCGGTCACTGCAATCAATTATCTTTAACTGTCCATTGTGAAGCTCAGAACTCCTTACATCATGGAGGACAACAGAATAATTATGTAATAGCTATGTAATTTCGTGCATGGCCAATTGCCCGGGTACACTCAAGAAACAGCCTATGTTTTTCTCCATTGTTTATGGTGTCCAGTTTCGTGGTGCAAAATGATGATCTTATTTGCCTGTAAATGTACGGAAACAAATCAACAACATTGACAAAGAGGACAGACTAGACTAAATGTAAAACAATGTAAAAAAAGCTTTTCCACAACCACCAATAGTAGCCTGGAGAAGAGAGAGGAACAATGCACCAAGACCGTGACTGACAAACAACCGGGCGAGGAAAACAACCCCTAGGATAAATCTACGATCAGCACCATGTGGCAGCAAGAAGTGCGCCATCTGCCAATATACGGAAGAAACCAGCACATTTAAAGGACAAGAAAAGTCATGTTACACTACAAACCACGACATCAACTGCAAATCAACTGACCTTGTGTACGCCATTTCATGAGGCTTGTTTGAAAAGTAGTTTACATATAGGAGAAACGGGTGATACTCTGTACAAACGTATGTACAGAACCATATATCTTCTGTGAGAAATCACAAAAAACTTAGCCTAAACCAACGCACCAATTTACAAGCAATTTAAATAATCATTTTGAATAAGAAACAGGACACCATAAAGAATGGAATTAATAGAAAACAGTAGGCTGTCACAAGAGGGCACCCTGGCAATTGGCCATGCTCTTAATTACATAAGTATTACATAATTATTTTTTGTCATGATAGGATGTAAGGAGTTCTGAACTTTACAGTGGACAGTTCGAGAACATTGATTGCAGGGGACCCAATGAAGGAGAAGGGTTTAGTTTCTCACGAATATTTGATATTTTTTAAGCTCAGAGTGGAACATTGATTTATTCTAGAATACGGTGGGAAAAATTCAAACTTCCTTCATGTAAAGAACGCGGTCATGGAATAGGTCTGGAATAAAAGCAATGCCCATAAGTTTATAATATTTTTCATTTACAGGTTTGTGAGCAGTTTACTTTAGAACCGACCTGTGACGTGGAAGCAAAGGTGACAACTATAACTGTGCCGGATAGACCACTCAATCTGCGGTTCATGAGTAGAAACGCTTAAAACCAGTGATTTGCAGACCGCCTTCACAAAAACCTAAGCATTGCAGCGGTGAACCCTGTTTTCTTCAGGGACCTTTGCACATATAGGCATCGATGAGACGACAAAGTCACACATTTACAGAAGGTCAAAAACTATTCAAAAATACATGAAACGTTACGGCTAATGGCGCTTTAATGATGTCTTTTGTAACAAACGCTTGTGTCGCTCAAAGATTCAGAATATGAAACAGCGTTTCTCCAGGTTTCTCTCAGTACAGGGAATGTCTCTCTCAGCTTGAAAATTTCCAGGGGATTGCTTCTGAGAGAGGGTGACTAAAATAAATTATAAAAATTTCATTTCTAAGTGTTTGTCTATAAAAATATTTTGGCGCCAATTCGAAGAAAGGTGCCAGAGAAATATATGTGATTCAAGGTCATTATTCTAGAAAAGCTTGAATTCAGCTGTATTTTAAACTACTGTTTTATCGTAGGAAAACATATCCTGTATATGAGGAGACGAGAAAAGAAAAAGTCGCTGGCATACTCTGGTAATATACTTTTAATCACGGATTTAGAATGCCACCTTTATATAAGCACTTTACTGGGTTCTCATTTGATCTGAGTCTTTTGTAAATGTTGTTTCTGTTGTATTTTTCTTGTCTGTATCTTTCTTTTTTGTTAATAAATAATGCTAAGAAAATAATTCATATGATCAATAAATAATAGAGGTCTGGTCATAATTTGCGTACTCAATATTAATGTACATCTTAATTCAAGAAATTCATTAAATATGCAATTCAGCTAATAGTTAGAATGTCGTGCTCATTAAAACTTACAAAATATTAAGTGGACGTGCGTATGATAAAACAATGGCCGAGGTCTGGTTAAAAATGGTGTACTCAGTAGTGATGTAGAGCCTAATTATGGAAATTCATTGAATGTGAACTTAGGATATCAAATGGTACCTTAGTGGGGCGTTCGTACCACCAACCAACAAGCGACTGTGGTAACCATGCCACCTTTGATAAAGCGGCAGCAATCCCTGGTGCTGGTTGACATCACAGTCGCTTGTGAATCGAGACATGACGGCCGTTATGCGGTATGCTTTAGAGAAGTGGGAAATTGAACTAATGGGAAACGGAATGGCCACTTTACGCACGTTTCGCATAGTTTGGCGAAGACAAATTTCCCCTCATATAATGCCACGATTAATTCAATAAATCAGCATAGATGGCTTCCAATACATCTCCAAATACCTGCTATGTTCTTTGAGTGAAAAACTATCTTCTGTGTATTTCTGGGTGCGGTTTCCGACTTGACCGGAGTTTTTAGCATGAAACTGCGACCTTGCAACAGCAGCGGGAGGATCAGCGGTTGTAGCGGCACTAGCGCCGTGATGTCCTAAATTTACATTTTTCAAACGATCGCGGATTGACAGTAGATAGGCAATCATAGCGCTGCTACCTATAATTCACTACTCTATCACTTACTTTGTCCCGGACCAAAATCAACTGCGGAGCTGTAAAGCAGAGACTCTCTCCATATCCTGTAGGTAAAATACCACATGTATTTCTGCCTTGTACGACAGATTGCACTATCTTCAACTGTTCCTCTTTTAACGAAATATTACATTCAAATCACTGTTTAACCTTTTCCCGGACTTGAGCAATATCAAGGCAGCAGTTGTAGCAACTTTCCACAGTTTAACCGCAACGTACCTATGCGACATGTCCCACAAAATGTTCGCCACCGGAGTTCCCGTCGAATAATTTGCAAAATATGTGTCCCAGTTAAATCCGGGGGAAATGCGTTATTTCAGAGGCCTTGTGTCGATGTAAAGCCGGAAGACAAAATATGGGTAAAAAATATTCACTTCTTGGCGAAAATACATGGGCTCCATGATGAGAGCTATCTCCAAAGCGGCAAATTTATCGACAACCTCTACAAATCACTGCTCTGTAAAGTTAAGTGTTAAAGGATAGAACACCAATTAAACGCCTTTTTGTAACACTTTTGAACGCGTCTAGACGTTCAGAAATTTAACACTACGTGTTCAACCAATGTTCAATTTTTTAACACACGTGTGCAGATTTTGAACACTTCGTGTTCATCAGGCATTATATTGAACACCATGTGTTCCATATCTGAACATACGTTGCACATGAAATGCGTTCAAAAAATTGAACGCATTTACGCGTTCAAAGGGCTGTAACACTTTTGAACGCATGGACGCCGTTCAACGATAAGAGTGTTTATGGTTAGAACACATGATATGCACTTGTTGAACACCTTTAATTTTGCGCGTTCATGGGGTGTTCAAGCCTGGAAATAACAAAACAGACCACTTATATTCAGTAAAATTATTTTATTTAAAAATACACAAAAATTCCTTTAGTAAAATACAATTATTTAGTGTCAATTGGGCACATAAACACCGTTGGTGTTTTCCTCTGACAAACTATACAAAGTGGCCATATGGCCACTTTGTAAAGTTTGTCAGAGGAAAACACCAACGCTAATTAACACCTTCCTATCAGAACATAAACAAAGGAAAATCCCCATAAACACTGTAGATCGTTTTCAAACAATATGAACAAAGTAGTGACGAAACAGGTTTTACTTATTGTGGATTACGTTATATATTCATACTTGCAAAAACGTACGAAACATCTGTTTTGAAAAAGCTAAAAATTTGGCTTACTTGAATATATCACATTTTGATAATTCCTTATGTCTTAAAAATGTCTGAAATGTCTTTAATGTCTCAAAATACAATTTTGTGTATTTCATCATAACTTGTAGATATATGATTAGGAAAATCCCCGGAAACCTGTACTCCAAATATTAAGTGAATCGTACTGGCCGTTTTGAAGAAAACGCTTGGGATGTAAACATTTGAGGATGATGCCACACATTCACCTATGATATTAGGTCTACGTCCTTAACAGCAAAGCTAAAATCAGTAACAAACCGTTAACAAAAGATTTCTTGATCTAAAATATAAAATAATCAAAGATTTGGTAGCAGGCTATGATCAACTAAATGTTACTGGCATAAGCCTTCAAAGACGTGAAGTCTCCTTCATCAGATGCCAGGGTGCAATGAAGATTTGAAGCAGAAAGCGACAGAAAATTCAGAGTGGAAATTTCAGAAAGTTCCGAAATTTAGAGTGTACATTTTCACTGTGAATTTTCTGTGGCTTTCTGCTTTAATTCTTCATTCCACCATTGCATCTGATAAGGGCGACTACAAGTATTTGAAAGCTTATTCTCCAGTAACATTTAGTTAATCATAGCGTTCTGGACATAACTCAGATAAATTCAGAACAAAAATACAGAAACTTATCAATTCAGTTACTAACTCTCGAAAGTTCAAATCTACATCAGAGATGAACTGAGGTTCTCAAGCTTGTTTGCAGACAGCTATCTGTACACTCGTATTCTTCAATTTCTGTACCAATAGCTTCTGTAATAACTCTTTGATTTCACGTTCATCCAACTTTTCACATCCTGAAAATATTGCAACAATAGATAATATGGCGACATGAGACTTCAAATGAAAGACAATTTGGCCTTAGTAGGTTAAGGAAAGAGGGTGACTTTTTATACAGTGCCTCTTTTCGTCAATGTTACAAAATATTGGCTTCTTCGTGTCATCAACTGATGAAATGTAAAAGCAAAGCCAACTCTCATATGCTAAAACAATATTCTTCCATGTTTAACTAAAAATTTACATGCGATTGTGGTTACTAAAAGACATATGTTAGCTGTGATTACGCAGCGGTAATGTGGCATATCGATCGCGCTCGGGTCAAGGGTCATCGCTCCAGTGATGACCCTTGACCCGAGTGCGAGCGATACCCCATGGCCCAAAACACTGCTGCGTATTCAAAGCTAGTGTATGGTCCACCAGCCACTGAAAGAAATAAAGGTTTCTTCACGTAGTTAAGCTTTTTCAAAGTACAATACAATTAATTTCGAAGGATAATAATACAGATGCTTCAAAATCCAATACCTTTTAATATTTTGGAGAGAAAACTTACCCTTTCTGGTCTTGTTTTCGCACGATCACGACTTCAGCGTGCGCTTACAAGAAACATGTCGCAACTTCCGTTTGATGCATCATGGGATAAGAAAGGCACCAAACTTGAACACCAAGTGTTAAGAAGTAGAACGCCTCTTGCACGCCGATGTTAAAATTAAAGCGTCCATGGTGGTTTTTTGATTTTCTTTTCAAAATTTCAAAATTTCAACCCGTAATAAACGTGTAAAATATTTTTTATACTTCCTTTTTTAGAAAAAACATGCTTTCAGCAATTGTAGACCGGAAATATTTTCCACTTAATGTGAAATTCGTTACACCGAAATCCGTGTACGTATGCCGGACAGCGAGGCAGTAGTAAAGTTAATATAGCCATTGTAAAGTAAAAAACACAAAAGATTGTTAATTGTTTCACAGTATTGTAAAATTTCTGTGATGCTGAGTTTTTGAACACTTGAAGGAGATAGTTGTTAACACTACGTGTCAGGTTTAGAACATCATTGTTTTTTAATATGAACACTAGTGTTAACAATATGAACACTAACCGTTCAAATTTGAACACCGACATGTACATTTTGAACGCGTAAAGACGCGTCTAGCGTCCGCTATTTTTACAGTGTGTGTAAGGGCAACTGCGTGCACTTTGCGAGATTCTGCTGGAGTTGAGACGAGGCACATCAAGCATGTGTTCACGGCCCAACCAAACTCACCTCGTCAGAGAATTTTAATTTTGCAATGATAGACACACGTAACTCTCTACAATACAACAGGCTTGTACAACTCTGAAACTTCAACACAATAAAATATTTACATATGAATGCGACCTGAATCATGTGAATTAATAGGTACATCATGAATAACCCTTCACAGCGCCATTTTGCAAAACACCAACACTCCCGCCCTGTGATTTCTGTCCAATCCCTTAGCCATATAGGGGGCGCTGTAATATGACATTAAACTGGTCCAATAATCTTTTTCATTCAAGGTAATATATTACCAGGTCTATGGGACATTTGAGATTTACAAATTTAAGTAGGACAATAGAGCACGAGTGCTTCGAGTAACACATCTAATCGACAGTCCGTCTAACTCTTTAAGCCCCAAAGTCAATTTTTATCACCCTTAAAAAAATACACTCTAGCAATTCTTTTCAGATTTTTGCCAAATTTTGATGAAAACTGTAGGAAATAAAATATGTCTATTTGGTCTAAAATTATCCAAAAATTTCCTTGAAAATCTCCAAAAACTGGTAAAATGTTGTACTAAAATTTTGGTGGGAAAAAATTACGGCACACAAAGGGTTAACAGCTTGACTGATTTTCTTTATTTATTTATTTATGTATGAATTTTCTCTTTTTTTCTATTTCTCTATTTTTCTTTATTTTTTCATTTTGCTATTTCGCTGATTATAATTAGCCATAGTAATAACTGAGGACTGATAAACCACTCGATATAGCACAATTCACTCAATATATGCACTCGCTTGTTGCTCATATATATCGTGAATTTTTTTAAATGGTGAATTGTGCTATATATCGAATTGTGCTATATCGAGTTGCATACCCGCCCTCAGCGGAGGTTATTGCTTAAATACCAGGTCACAAGGGTCAACGAACTGTTTAATAGGAGACGAGGGTGTCGGTTATCATGGCGTTCTTTCGAGCGTCAACAGTGCGCTACCTCAACCGACCGAAATGCGTCACTATCGGGAACATACGAATCTGCTCCACCAACAACCTCGTTAAGGAAGCCGACGGTATCGACAGCAAAAATGTGAAATCCTTCGACGAAATGCCAGGACCCAGTATGCTGAAAGTTATGAAAGCTGCATTCAGTGGACAATTGCAGAAACCTTGGAAGCTGCTTCACCAATTCAAGCGAGATTACGGACCGATATGGAAGCAAATGCTTGGGTCGAATGTTGTGGTCAACTTAACAGATCCACAAGATTTCGAATTCGTGTTGAGAAATGAGGGAAAATATCCGAGAAGGTTACAGGTCGATCCATGGTTAATTCACAGGCAGGAGCGAAACCTCGGCCTTGGTGTCCTACTTCAGTAAGTACACAGTCCAAACGTAAATGTCAGAGGCTTTTAAATAGGGTAGGTCGATGTGCTCAAGGGAGCGTTCAGTTATTATAGCGGAAGATAGGCCGGCAAAATCCAGGGATGGGGGGGGGGGGGTCACCTTTAATTTGAAAACTGCAAAGTGGTCAGGGGGTCATGTAGTTTTCAAACAGCACAGAGGGGACATACGAATCTGTCTACCACCAACCTCGTTAAGGAAGCCGACGGTATCGACAGCAAAGATGTGAAATCCTTTGACGAAATACCAGGACCCGGTATGCTAGAAGTTATGAAAGCTGTATTAAGCGGACAATTGCAGAAACCTTGGAAGCTGATTCACCAATTCAAGCGAGATTACGGTCCGATTTGGAAGCAGAAGCTTGGCTCGAATAATTTAGTGACCTTAACAGATCCAAAAGATTTCGAATTCGTGTTGAGAAATGAGGGAAAATATCCGAGAAGGGTACAGATCGACCCATGGTTAATTCACAGGCAGGAGCGAAACCTCGGCCTTGGTGTCCTACTTCAGTAAGTACACAGTCCAAACGTGCATGTGAATGTCAGAGGCTTTTAAATAGGGTAGGTCGATGTGCTCAAGGGAGCGTTCAGTTATAGCTGTGGAAACGCAGCTATCTGTTGGCGGGGTAGCGGGGATCGCTATGCGGGTCAAAGGTCAACCCCGCCACGGATAGCTGCGGGCCAACTGCCATCGAAAGTGGGTCTATTACGACGACACAACATGTATCGGAACTTTGAACGGCAAAATAAACCAAAGTGAGCGTAATTCAATAAAATGACCTATACCTGCCTGAACTCTGATTATTGCTCATTACCTAACTCCTTTCAGGGCTTTGAGTCAGGCAACTAATATAAAACTCAGACAACGAGATGTTCTGGTATTGCCAGCCATGGTGGGGCTTTGTATACATACGCTGACACGTAATTAGCAGCTATCAGTTTCACAAGCGTAATGATCTGTACATTTGTACAAACAGACGTTGAACCAGACAAAAAACGCAACATGGATGGCTCCCGGACGACACCAGCTGAAGTGAGAGAGAAGATTGTTCAGTTGTATTTAAACAGTCTGTCATTTTCAGAAATTGGTAAACGTTGTGGTGGTATTTCAAAGCAAACGGCCAACAACATTGTTTTGCGGTACTTGAAAACTGGCAGTTTCCTGCCAGGCAAATCATCTGGGAACATCGGTAAAAAAACTGACTGCAAATGTTCTGGAGCATATTGAATACTACAAAAGTGTAAAACCAAGCATTTATAGGCGTGAGATACGGCAGAATTTACTGGTTCATGGGGTATGTACCGAAGAAACCCTTCCCTCCCTCTCCAACTCAGGATGTCCTGACGCAACCTATACCTGTGTCTACATCAGCTACGCATACCGAAACTATGTCCACGTCTCAGCAACCAAGCGTACCTTGGAATAGGCCAAATGAAATATAACATTGCTAGATTTAGCAACTATTGCCACTACCAGCGATTATAGTACTAGTGACAATTAAATATAACCCATTCAGGTCGTCTACTTCAAGTAAAATTTGAAAAATGATGTACACGTCCATTGCAAAATTTACTACTTTTTTGTGTGATCCATTTTGTACTACTTTTAGATTTTGGTTAGATTTGAGTTGAAGAGAAATGTTTTACTTAGTTTTGAATTATTTCTTCGTTCGACAAAACACTTGTCTGAGTTGTTTAGACTAGAAAGTTGCTGACCCAAAGCCCTTGGGTTGTTAGTTTTATATATTTTTTTTCTGTTTAATGAAAACGTCGGATCAAATACAAATGAGAAACACTCTTACAATGTTGCAAGGTTTTTATCGCTACAATCTTGTCAATATAGAAAACTGTTGTCTGAGTTTTTTTAGGCTAGAAAGTTGCTGACACAAAGACCTTGGGTTGTTAGTTTTAGATTTTTTGTGTTTAATAAAAACGTCGGATCAAATAGAAATGATAAACACTCTTACAATGTTGCAATGTTTTTATCGCTTGTCGCTACAATCTTGTCAATATAGAAAACAAATGACGTTCACGAAATAGCCTGAAACCCCCAAGTTCACTTCATACTGAAGTAGGCCCCGATGTCAGCTCATTGAGAAATGTGGTGTCATTCAAAAAAACCAAAGTAAAGTTTGTTCATTTTACACATCACTCTATCATTTTGAAGTCATGAACTTTATTGATATTCAACTACAAAGAACACTGTCCTTGAGTCTAAATTTGCAGTAACGTTGTTCTTTTACCACCTCTCCGTGAATTTGAACTGCTTGTAAAACTTGGCAACCAGTCTCTGTGTGTGTCACCATTGAAACTGATAGCTGCTGTAAAGATATAAACATACTACATAGTAAATTAGTTTACAGACATCTTGCTGCGTCACCTGCTGTTTTAGTCTGTCTGATGTTGGCGCAAAGTTGTAAAAGTTGACCACTAAAAGGGTAAATTCAAGAGCAAACTGACAAACCTAATTAGGTAGTGTATCAATATCCAGCTGTATCTCATCGTCAAAATCATTGGTAACTGTACTGTAACTTGGTGTTGCACATTTCAAGACTGCATGGACTACCGTGCAACGATTGTAGGGATAGTTGTGTATCGTTTAATTGTTTCATTCAGAGAATTACTCATTACACAGTGGTTTCCACTGTTCAGTAGACAAATAGCGTTACAAAGAATGGCCACTTAAAATGTACGGTACACGAATACAAACCTTCTAGTTGTCAATGGAAGGTGTGCAATGCTGTCCTGAATCAAGACCTCTGTAATACCAACTTTAAGGCAGCTTTCATACATACTGGCGGGGGCTGGAGAATCACGAGAGAAATCTTACTTTTCTTGAGATCCCCCTCAATACAATTAAAATTTTTAAACCTATCTGATCAAAAAACTTTGAAATCCGCCCGACTATCATATGGCAAAATATTTATTAAGCTTGTAGGGCCTGTACAAAGATAAATAAACATGTCTGGTGCAGTTCTGTGCGCAGACGTTTGACGGAGGGTATCTGATAAAATAGTTTGTAGTAGTTATAGAAATGTTGTCAGCAGTTTGGTAAGCCGTATATCCATAGTCAAATTAGCGATTGATGAAAGTTAAAACATGTTTGCTAACAAGGAAGAAAATAAGAAACTTTAAATGTTGCATGACGTGATGCATCCGGATATCATGCATGGAATACATTGTAAACAAGAAGTTCGCACACGCGCAGTTCCGAGGACGGCCTCCCTTTAAACGTCTCCGCGTTGCTGCTGATATGTCGGTTGCTTAATCCTTGAACAAAGGAGAACCCTAAAATACAGTTTAAATCCCGTGTGGTGTCATTTGTGAGAGACCTGAGATGAGAATCAAACCTGATATTTTGTTCAGCCTCAGAAAGACTTCAACCGTGTTCGCATGATAAACTTTGGATGTCTTTTTTCTGATCAATTTTTATCAGCGAAGGAGCGGACTGGCATCGCAACAGAGCTGCACTAAGCAAACGGATGATGAGACCGCGTGAAGTTGCCACATACAGTGACACTGTCAATGACGTCATCACGGACCTGGTCAATTCACTCGTAAGGGGCAGAAGTAACTATGGCAAAGACAACATCGTGCCTGATATAGAAAATACAGTCTTCAAATGGTCACTTGATTGTAAGTACATTTCTCAAGCAAAGATTCATATCGCTTTCGCTATGATCAATTATGAACCATGGGAAAAAGCAATAAGCCACTTTCATGATCCCTGTATGACCTCTGCCATCTTAGTTCCGGTTGGATAAGCTAGATGGTAGACAGTAAATGTATATGTGTAGGTATCTCTCCATGAATAAACAGACTTTCGTTTACCAGAGTCAAATAGCTATGTAGATGATCTAAATGATAAGGACACGCGATAGGCTGCAGCAAGCTACTTGTATTTCATTCACCATCTTGAATATGACCTTATAACAGAACATTGTATGTACACTACAAGGATGACTGAACATATTAAAATACATGAACACTTCTGTTTGGTTTGAGCCGTGACAGTGAACAAAGAAAAAAGAAAATGGGCTCCCTATAGGTTTCAGATGAATGGTGGGGGCCTGTTACGTTATCGGGTTTGATACGATATCGGTTAGTTACTACGTTATCGGTTGTAACAGGGCTTCTTAACAGTGGTCGATGTTAGCTACCAGTCTTTTTTGTAATTCCTAGAGGATAAATGGTGCCCAGATTATAGATATATTGTATTTCCATTTGTTTTCTCATTTTTGTTTATGTTGATGATGAATTTACACTGGTTGTAGTGGCCGCATCTATTGTATGATCCTGGGCTGAGTTTTGTGTTTTTCTGGTTGTTGTTAACTCTGGCTCTGACGAGAAATTTTGAGAGATTGCTAGGTTGTCTGTATGAAACTATGGGCGGTTTGCAGAAAATGTCTCTTGTGTCTTGAGTTGCCTGGATTATGTCTCAGTATCTGTTGATAATCGCAGGTATGTTTGGTAGTTTGGGGTTGAAAGTAATTTCAAGTGATATTCTGTCCTCGGTAGTTGGTTTTCGCTAGACTCAAATCAAGATCACAATTGTTACAACCCAGACGTGATGCGTGCAAAGCCCATGATCATGCAATAGATGCGGCCACTGCAACCAGTGTAAATTCATCCTCAACACAGACAGAGTCAACGACAATAAAATTGGTTCACGTCACCCATTCATTGGCAATATAACTTGCAACACCAGCAATATCATATACGGCATCAACTGTTGACAATGTGATAAGCTTGTATATATCGGAGAAACTGGCAGGAAACTAAAAACATGGACATACGAATCCCGTTTGGGTTATAGTAAAACATATGTATATAACATCAAAACAAAAAAAGACGAACACTTTAATATGAAGGACCATAATATTAACAATTTTGCAATGTTTGGAATCTGCAAAATATCATCAACACAAACAAAAATCAGAAAACAAATGGAAATACAATATATCTATAATCTGGGCACCATCCATCCTCTTGGAATTAACAAAATAGACTGGTAGTTAACGTCGACCCTTCTTAAGAGGCCCCACTATTCATATGTAATCTTAGGAGCCCATTTTTCGTTTTTCTTTGTTCACTATCACGGCTCAAACCGAACAGTAGTGTTTACATACTTGTAAGTTCCTTTCTGGTTTCTTTCAGGAATTACAGTATCCACCTGTCAATATATTGCATTGTTTGATTTTCCTACACAACTTCATTGTCTTTTTCAGCTATTTCAATTTTTGTTTGTTCCTTCTTTACAGTAGTCACATTTCTACTATAGATTTTACATGCTACCAAACCATTTCTGCATTGCCTAATATACGCTAAATATCTGCGTATTTGTTCTCCTATTCATTAACCGAGTAGAACAAAATGTAATTTTCGTCCCCCTTTTTTCCACTGTGTCTGTACAGCCTCTGATGAAGGTCATCCAGGCACGTCCGAAACGTAAGGAAGAATAAACATCTTTTGTATAGTAGCAGTTGTGTCTTTTCAACTACTTTTCACACCTCATGTATCCATTATCTACAACTAAGACAAATAGAAAGACAGACTAGCAACGGGAATTGTTCAAGGTGTGAAGCGCTTATGTAAGCCCTCCATGTTAGTCTCTCCTCAGGTAGCTCTCGCCTCTCTTTTTCGAAGAGTGCCGACCATGCATCCTTCGGTAATTTCCTGATTTTCGCCAATTTTTAAGTGAAAGTATGTTTGGCAAAATTGGTGTTGTTGTTATCGTGTGGTGCTGAGCGGAATTGGCGTGCTGGCGAAAACGGGAAATTTTTGAGCTTCGGGAAAGTGAGTTTTACCTTTTTAAAAATTCCTCTCACATTTTTATGAATATATAATGAGTGTGTTTGAACCAAAATTTAAAAGTCTTTTATCGATACTGTCTGGTTTTACTCAATGGTTTACGGTCAGTCATATCGTCTTTTAAAAGTTGGTCATGGAAGGACGTGTTTATGAAACTGCTGGCGTGTTATGTTTTGATTGGCGTGAAGCAGTGTTTCTGCCCTGAGAGCTCACAAAGTAAGTATGGTTGCTACGCGACTGGCAGCACGATGCCATCTCGTCGTACTTTTCGCATAATCTCGTGCAATTATCAACCACGAACAAAGTCTCCAAAAATCTAACACCTGTGAAGCTCATTTTAATATGAAAAGGCCATAGTCTACCGAGACGACCATGGAACAAAAGGCATGCCGCGTTGCTAGTCTGTCTTTCTATTTGTCTGTGTCTACAAGTACCCGCTGCAAATTTCACATATGGACTGTGATTGGACTGACTCACTTGATATTCACCACTATATTAAAATGTCGGAAAATATCGAAAATAGTGTTGCGTTGACATGGAAACTCATAGGCTTGTCTTTTTAGCAGAAAATACAAGATTCTATACAGATGTTTCTGTAACTGTAAAATCTTATTCTCCATTCCTATTTTACAGCGGCCTGTTCCGTTATTTTGAACAAGAAATTGAATCTCCTAGACGACAAACCACACCCAGAGGCCCAAGAGTTTATCCAGGCTGTACATGATATGTTTGATTCCTTGATGTGGTTGTTCGTATTCCCGGTTCATCTTTATAAAAGTTCAACAGTAAACCTTGGAGGAAACAACTCAGAGCATGGGATACCATCTTTGCATTAGGTAATGTAGATTTGTGTCAAATCAATCACAGTCATTTCAAATCAATCAGTTTTATCAAAATGAAAACCGTTTTGTCTTTTCATTCCATGCAGTTTCTTGAAGTAGTTCAAATCGTATCAATCGTACAATTTTTGAATTGTTACAAAATCAGAAAGTATGCAAATATTCCATTGAATTTATATCATTATGTCAGCATGCCTGTTATGTAAACAGATTTGACGACCCTTGACCGGTTTGACGGGACACATAACATACATGTAAGGATATTTTTTTCGACAATAGTCATCTACACCTATCTAAGTACTCATGATTACCATATAATTATGCAAATAAGTATTCGAATATTCAGATGTAGTACATAAACATTTCATAATTATGGCTATGAAGAATGAGTGTGGAGAGAACCAAATATGGACAAATTGTCAGGCAGAGAGTCTGCTGTACATTTTTCTGATCTTCTTCATGGTATTATCAATTCTTAGTAGATGAGCGAGGATACATGCATGTAAGAATATTACATGCATACTAACAATTTACTCTCTCATGAAATTTGACTGTAATAGCTAAAACATTAATTGACGAGAGGGTGAATGACGTCACTAAAGGCTGGCCTCTGGAGAGAAGACATCGATGTGGCAGGAACTGATTTCATTACGTACTTGTTCATCAAGGGAACGCTTGAGATCAATGAAATTTACGCCAATGCAACGGAGTTACTCGCTGCAGCTGTGGATACGGTATTGCTCAATTAATTCATTTAAATTTCAAATTATACCATTTTAAACTATTAGTGATATACGACCGTTCAATGTTATTATGATTTATATATAAACAATAAGTAGCTTAACAAATATGGATGAAGAGATGAGGTACTAGTCCTAAGGGGACAGTAAGGCCAGTAAAATGGAAGGTGCACTTACTATGTGAAATTCCCCTAGTTTTGAAAATCGCTTGCTGCCATTTACATGTTTGTGTGTAGGGTGCACAGCTGAATCAAATATGTCAAAGGTCTCACCGAAGTTTAGGCAGACATGTAATTCTCACACAATTTCACGGCTTTTTTACATCTTCCATTATGTATGGCTTTAATTAGTTTAGAATCAGCGGGTAAGGGAAGGATAGCCTCGGCAACCGAAACCACTCGATTTTGCCGCTTGGCCTTTAGTGTAAGATATAGTGTCATGGTTCAATAGCTACTATGCTATGTACCTTTACTATAGAGATTTTAATTTATGAAACGGGTCTATTGGTCTAAGCTGAATGCTTTACAAGTCAAAATAGCCCTGAAGTAATTTGAAGACTCTGTTTATATGCATTGCAGACTTCAAATACATTCCTTTGGGTCCTGTACTGTTTAGCAAAGCATCACACGTACAGGAATCTTTATACGAGGAAATCAAGCGAGTCGTTCCAACGGGAGAGACGCCAACACACGAACATGTAAACCGGATGCCGTACTTGAAAGCAGTGCTCAGAGAGACTATGAGGTGAAAGTTGATCCATTTTTCAGCTTGATCATCCCCGAATGCCCTTCAATATGTCCATATTCCTCTTCTAATAAAGTTCAGATAAATCATGTCATCAAAGCTGCTAGGAATATTCTAGGCGTACCATTGTATAGTTTTGATGACTTGTATATGAAATCAGTGAAAAAAAATCTTCAACTATATTGTCTGACAAAACGTATCCACTGATTAGTAATTTCAATAAACTTAGGTCTTGTACCAGATACTATTCAGTCAGGTGCCGCACAATCAGGTTTAGAAATACTTTTGTACCCTCAGCAGTGAGGATTCTAAACCAATTTTCTAACAGGTGAAAAAACTCATCGATGGCTACTGTTAGGATTATTTTAAATTGTACTGTTGTTGATCGACAAGTGCTTTGTCTGTTATCTGGAACTGCGCTTTTTAATCTGTGTGATCTCTTTGTATTATATCTATTGTAGAATATTTGTTTTTAGACTGTGTACACCACAACACATTTCCATTTTTGTATTGGATTAATAAAGGATGATAATAATAATAATCAGTATATTGGTAACAATGAGTTTTTGCCAAAACTATGTTGGTGAACACTTGAAGTATTGATAGTTTCTCTAAGGCAGTGTTGTGTAACAAAAATGGAAAATATCGCCCACAGTGTTTTAACTTCAGATCTGTAAATAATACTTAACTTTGAGATAAAACTTCTCGGTCTTCCTCCATTGTAGTGCTTCAGCTATGTTCGCAACAAACCATGTCATGTCCCTTGGTGAAGTTATTAGGCGTAATATGTACAGTTTTGAGTGTAGGCTTGAAAAGTCATCAAATGTGTTACTTGCTGCGATCTGTTCATCAGAAACAGTGACAGAGTTTACATTATTTAAGCATTGGAGAAAGCAATTATCTTTTGTAATTTTTTTTCCGCTCTGGTTTGTATTTTTTTTCAAACTGTAAACTTTTGAGCAAATAGCATACATCCCGGAGACTGAGTGAATTTTGCAGATGCTTCCTTTTGTATTTTCCTTATATGGACATTTCAGTCTGAAATAAAGAACTATTATTATTATTATTATTATTATAAAACTACTCCCGTCTGCCTTCCCACGCTGGATATTCTGTTCGTTTTTATGATGTGTTGTTGAATCGGACTTAGCATTGTCGGGGCAAGATGGGAACGTTTTGTTCTTGAGAGAGTCTACAAAGCTAGTAACTGAGTACTTAGGAAGGGGTCTCTGGCTAAAGAATCTTTCCACACTCCAGAGGAGTCCTGTTCACTCTATAAAAGTAATTGTATATCCCCCCACACAACCTATAGAAATGTGATTCATAAGACTTTTGTAAAACAAAAAACATTGGTTACAGTAATTTAAAAACGTCATGTTGGTACCTGAACACAATGAATAAGGGAATAAATGAGCACAATCTTACCTTTTAATACTTTCTAAGTCACGGTTTTGCGAAAATTAAAAGCGAGGGGAAAATATCCATGCATCATTAGTCACATGCACACTGTGGTGTTGACTAGGATCTTCAGGCCAGTCAGAGTTGATCCACAAAGTATTATCTTCGTTGTTGCAGAGAATGTGATTACTACAGTCAAATTGCCATGCTCTTTCACCGCGTATCTTTCAGCATGATGTAAGCTTGTTATTTCATGCGAATTGTTAACTTAATGTAAAAATATAACGTTATTGTCTTTGTGCTTTTTTCGTCAGAGTGTATCCTACCGCTGCCCAGCTCTCTCGTATTCTGGACAAGGATGTTATAATCAGAGGTTATAGAATTCCCGCCAAAGTGAGTTAAACTAATGGGACTTTGTAGTATTTCAACGACTCTTCATTTGTAATTGCCTGACAAAATATCAAACACAACATATTTTACTTCTTTCTTTCCACCAATCAGAATTTCATTATTTCAATTTTATGTACTTCACGTCGTTTGACTCTAAAAATCGTTGCAATAACCTTTCGTTCAACTTGTCATTACAGTTTACTGCCTTCCAATGAGGAGTAGCCAGCGATATAGTCAGGATACAGAAATAGAGTTTTGGCTGAAATATAACACTGTTTATTTCTTATGTGTAGATGTTACATACTGCTGGACGTTGTTCCTTCTCCACTTGTATCCTTAAGCATACCTCTCATATACAATGGTATATACGAATACAATTAAAACTATAAAATTATGACATCATCCCCTGTACACGTGGATATCATCCCATGTACACGTGGATATCATCCCATGTACACGTGGATATTATGCGGATACGTACAGTCGGCTCTATATTGCATAATTTCACTCCAGACTAGAGGTCATTCGCGAATAGTAAACTGATATACATTTCAGGATGGATGGTGTTTGCCAGGCGGATAGTTTGCAATTCAATGCTCCTTGAGAGGTAGAAAAAGAAAAGAAAAAATATTGTTTTCTATACATATCCTTTTAAAAAATGCCGCTACCTTGAATGTTGCGACAGTGAGCGACAGTGCATTAAAGGTATTCTGTCACCTGTTCCAATTTTGCCACAGTAACCATGGAAAGAGAAAATCTATTCAATCACAGACTTTAAGCGGGTGGCCGCTTTTTAAAAACAGCGCCCACACATGGCATTTTCAATACCATGGAACGCATTTTTGACCATATATGGGCATATTTAGATTACAGGTGACGGTACCTTTAATATCAGTCCAAATACAGCCATATTCAATTCGTCTAAGTTAGTCAAGTAATCTGATATATTAGAGCAAGTGACATGGTTACCATTATCTATTGTTTCAAATATACTTTCAGACTGTCATAGGAGCGAATGTTTGGTTGATGGGTCAGGATCCGGCAAACTTCCCAGATCCACTGGAATTCCGCCCTGAGAGATGGATCCGAGAGGAAAATGAACAGTTCTACGGGTTTAAATCGCTACCATTTGGATATGGACCTAGGATGTGCATTGGTGAGCTTATGTATTGCCCCCTTTTTTCCTAATATGCACTTATGTCGTGTAAACACACACACAAACACAAACACAGTACAGTGTTTACATGCACATTGTTACGTGCAGAGAAAACGAACAAAAGGGTGAACTCAGCAGTTTCGTTTAAAACAAAATTTATTACGAAAACAAAACTAATTGCTAAGTCAGGGACAGAGTACAAGCTTTAAAAGTGTACAGACTACTTATCTCAGCTGGGACGGCAAAGCTCCAGTCTCAGAGTTGTAACAGTCAGTCGGATGAATGAACAGTCCTTTGGCTTGCAGGCTTGAAGCTGCACAAAGTCCACAGTATAAATCCAGCGTTGACAGTGAAGGTCTTGAAAAGTCTTGAGAATGACTACTGCTGGAGTTTTAGTAACACACAAGAGACACGATCCCCAAAAGTCTGACTGGAAGCTGTGCACGTCCCTTTTATAAAGGCATATAAGAACAATCTAGAACTTTTATATGCTATTACTGTTCTAAAATTATCTCCTTACACAACTAATCAACTTTCCAGAACATTCCAAACATGACTAATTGAATTCAAGGTTGTGAGGTCATCAAGGGCAGTGACCTTGAGAATGTTCTAGACTAATTGAGCTCAGGTCATGAGTGTGGGGGAATGACCTACATAACACACCCCCTCTTCAAAAAAAGAAAATTTTCAAAGAAAAATCTTTCTTTTACAAATGTAATCTTGAAAAGGATTTAAGTACTCAAATTTTGTTTAACTCTAAAGTAAAATTTCTTGAAAGTGAACAACAATAAACTCTAAATACGAGAGAGACAGTCTGCAATTAAATTGTCTCTGCCTTTGATATGTCTAATGTCAAGATTAAACTCCTGTAACATTAAACTCCATCTTAGCAATCTCTGATTTTTGCCTTTAAATTTCTGCAGAAAAACAAGAGGGTTGTGATCAATATAAACCACTATTGGCTGATTTGAAGAAGTAACATAAACTTCAAAATGCTGTAAAGCTAATATCAAAGATAAACACTCTTTTTCAATTGTAGAGTAGTTTCTCTGAGATTTGTTAAATTTGCGTGAAAAATAGCAAACAGGATGATCTATACCATGACTATCCTCTTGCAATAAAACAGCACCAGCAGCCGTATCACTAGCATCTACAGCTAATTTGAATGGCAAAGTGAAATCTGGTGCAGACAACACTGGGGCACTTTGCAGTATGGCTTAAGTGTATCAAATGCCTGTTGGCATTGCTCTGACCAAACAAACTTTACTTTCTTTTAAGTAAGTTAGTCAAAGGCTCAGTAATTGTGGAGAAATTTGGACAGAATTTTCTGTAGTAACCAGCCATACCGAGAAAGCGCATCAGTTGTCGTTTGCAGTTGGTATGGAAAACTTGAAATGGCACTGATTTTGGCATCAACAGGTTTTACCTCACCCTGTCCTACAGTATGTCCGAGGTAAGTTACCCTAGCCCAACCAAACTCAGATTTGGCAAGGTTGACAGTCAACATTGCTTTGCTCAGTCTCTCAAAGAACTTCCGCATGAGCTTGATGTGTTCCTCCCAGGTGTCACTATACAGGACTACGTCGTCAACGTAAGCTGCACACCCATCTAGCCCGGATATGACGTCGTTGATCATCCGTTGGAACGTTGCCGGAGAGTTCTTCATTCCGAATGGCATCACCTTGTACTGGAACAATCCGTCTGGTGTAACAAAGGCGGATATTTCACGAGCACGATCCGTCAGAGGGACTTGCCAAAATCCCTTCAGTAGGTCAAATTTGTCACATACTTGGCTTTTCCCACTCGGTCGATGCAGTCATCAATCCTCGGGATTGGGAAAGTGTCTGTCTTTGTTAAAGTGTTGACCTTCCTAAAGTCCGTGCACATACGATAACTGTGATCTGATTTGGGAACAAGTATGCACGGCGAACTCCAGTTACTTTTACTGGGTTCAATAAAGTCATTGTCCAGCAGGTATTTGACTTCTTCCTGGAGATATTTCGCTTTTGTTGGATTCAGTCTGTATGGATGTTGTTTTACAGGCTTACTGTCCCCAACATCAACGTCGTGATAGATGACGTTTGTCCTCGTTGGAACATCTTGAAACAGGTGTTTATATTCATGGAGCAGTTCTTTCACCTGTTGTTGTTGTTCTGGCTGGAGGTGTGCCAACTTTGTAGACTCCAGCTTCTCCAGGATTTCTGAGTTCTGAAGCTTGACCGAGCCCAGCTTTGAGTTTAGAGTATTTTCACTCAAGTCAGTTTCAGTATCACTATCTTCATAATGGCCAGAACTGACTGTACTGACAGGCTTGTTTTAGTAGGATTATCCCTATCCAAATATGGCTTAAGCATATTTATGTGACATAGCTGTTTTTGTTTTCGCCTGTCAGGTGTTATTATGATGTAATTTAAATCACTCAATTTCTATCAATTAGGTATGGCCCAAAGTAACGAGCATGGAGTGGTTTGCCAGGAATTGGAAGTAGAACAAGAACTTTTTGACCTGGTTCAAACTTCCGTTTTGAGGTGCTTTTATCATATTTGGTTTTCATTGACTGCTGAGATGACTCAAGATTTTCTCTGGCTAATTCACATGCTTTAGAGAGTTTTGTACGAAAATCTGACACATATTGCAAAATATTCAGACAATCATCATCGTCTGATAGGAATTTCTCTTTAACGAGCTTAAGTGGGCCACGGACTGTATGTCCAAATACAAGCTCAAATGGGCTAAAACCAAGAGACTCCTGAATTGACTCTCTAACAGCAAAGAGCAGAAAATGAATTCCTTCATCCCACTGCTTCTCAGTGTCAAAACAGTAGGTCCTAATCATGTTTTTCAAAGTTTGATGAAATCGCTCAAGAGCACCCTGACTTTCTGGATGATAGGCGGATGACCTATACTGTTTAATGCCTAGCTGATCCATTACTTGTTGAAAAATACCAGACATAAAGTTGGAGCCTTGATCGGACTGGACACATTTAGGGAGGCCAAATAAAGTGAAAAATTTGACTAAAGCTCTCACTATAGTCTTTGTCTTTATGTTTCTCAGTGGTATGGCTTCTGGAAACCGAGTTGATGTACACATAATTGTCAACATGTACTCATTTCCTGATCTTGTTTTTGGTAGGGGGCCCCCACCCCCCCCCACCCCCCCCCCCCCCCCCCCCCCCCCCCCCCCCCCCACCCCCCCCCCCCCCCCCCCCCCCCCCCCCCCCCCCAACCCCCCCCCCACCCCCCCCCCCCCACCCCCCCCCCCACCCCCCCCCCCCCCCCCCCCCCCCCCCCCCCCCCCCCCCCCCCCCCCCCCCCCCCCCCCCCCCCCCCCCCCCCCCCCCCCCCCCCCCCCCCCCCCCCCCCCCCCCCCCCCCCCCCCCCCCCCCCCCCCCCCCCCCCCCCCCCCCCCCCCCCCCCCCCCCCCCCCCCCCCACCCCCCCCCCCCCCCAACCCCCCCCCCCCCCCCCCCCCACCCCCCCCCCCCCCCCCCCCCCCCTCCCCCCCCCCCTCCCCCCCCCCCCCCCCCCCCCCCAACACAGTCTATTAGTATCTACTAATGGTTCTTGAAATGCAGGAATTGGCTGTAAAGGGGCCTTTGGAATGGTCTGATTTGGCTTTCCTACCATTTGACATGTGTGACAAGTTTTACAGAAATGTGCTACATCTGCCTGAGATTAGGCCAATAAAAGTGACTGAGAATTTTATGATAAGTTTTCCTTACTCCCAAATGACCAGCCCAGGGCGTTTCATGGGCCAGGCGCAATATTTCAGCACGTAGGGCTTTGGAACCACAATTTGATGTTTTATAGCCCAATCGTCATCAACCAAAACGTCTGGAGGTCTCCATTTACGCATGAGAATACCAGATTTTGTATAATAGGAAACAGAGCTATCTGAAGTTTTACTTCATCATCTACCCTGTCAAACAAAGACAAAATATCTGGGTCTTTGTGTTGTTCTGCAATGAGATTTGATCTAGAAAATGTCTGACTTTGGTCAGCAGAAGTTTTACTGGAAGTTTCAAATCCACGAGGGATAACGGAATGATCCGTGTCAAACACCTGACTGAGAAAGGTGTCATTTAAGTCAACATCTGTGACATTATTTTTGAGAGTATTTTGATTCTCGGAAGTTTTCTTTGACATGGCTCGAGTAATGGCACATGAAGGAAATAAATCGGGTATCTCTTGTTCAATTGGCTCTGGATCCTGATCTAAACTAGGATTATCAGTCACAAGTGGATTAGTAATGACCTTGTCCCCAGCAAGGTCGTTTCCAAGAAGAAGGTGAATCCCTTCAAAAGGCAAAAAAGGCCTAATACCTAAAGTCACAGGTCCAGAAACAAAGTCCGAAGACAAATAGACATTATGGAGAGGAACAGGAATGTAGTCATTACAATCTACCCCCTTAATAAGAACTTTAGAACCTGAAAATGACTTTTCAGAAAACGGCAGGGTATCTGCCAACAAAAGAGACTGGGAAGCCCCGGTATCTCTTAAAATTTTGACAGGGGTAGCGGAAGAGAAATCACTAGAAAGTGATATAAAACCATTATGAATAAATGGCTCGAAAATACCCATAATGCTATCTTGAGAAGAATTGACCTTGACCTCATTAATTGGGGATAAGAGGGGTTTAACCTCAGAAAATGTGTTACACACATTATTAGACTCTAATTGAGTTGATGAAGAAATAAAGCCGGTGGGCTTAGATCCACTTTGACCACTTTGACCTTCACGTTTTCTTTTCAATTTGAAACACTCTGACATTAAATGGCCGTCTTTCTTGCAATAATTACAAGAAAGTGTACCGAACTGTTTGTCAGAAGGAGATTGAGACTTGGGATCTGATGATGTGGGAGTGTTACTTGAACTTTGTGAACTGTTGTCATTTGATTTCCTACTGTCCTTTGAAAAATTCTTGGATGAAAAGGAGGAGTTAAATTTACCTGCATTGTTTCTGTAGGAAAAGGACTGGGATGGTTTGCTGAGAAATGAAGATTTGTGGGTCAATGAATAATCATCGGCCAAACGTGCAGCAACCTCTAATGTATCTGCCTTTTGTTCATTGATAAACGTCTTGATGTCACTCCGGATGCACCTTTTAAATTCCTCAATCAAAACAAGTTGTCGTAATTTGTCATAATTCTGACTGACCTTTTCCGAAGAACACCAACGATCAAACAGTTGTTCTTTTGTTCGAGCAAATTCAACATAAGTTTGATCCTTCACCTTCTCACAATCCCTAAATTTCTGACGGATAAGCTTCAGGCACCAACTCATAGCCCTTGAGAATTAATTCCTTCACAGAATCATAATTTGAAGCCTGCTCTACTGACAACTGAATGTAAATTTCTCTGGCTTTACCCACCAAAGCACTCTGCAAAAGCATAGACCAGGACTCCTTAGGCCAATTCAGACTCTGAGCAATTTTCTCAAAATGAAGGAAATATTTATCAACATCCTTTTCTTGGAAAGGGGGAACTAACCTGAAATGCTTAGTGATGTCAAAATTGTCTGAAGGGAAGAATTTTCCTGACTTCCAAGCTCTAAACGTCTCATTTCTAACTGCAGTCGGTGTTCTGCTAATTCTCTTTCCTTTTCTTTTTCCTCTCTTTCTTTCTCCCTTTGTCTTTCTTCCATTTGCAATTCTTTTTCTTTCATTTCCAATTCCTCTCTTTCTGTCTTTCTTCCATTTCTAATCTTTCTTTTTCTAATGCCTGTCTCTCTTTTTCCATTTGTAATTCTTTTCTTTCATTTGTAATTCTTTTTCTTTTTCTAATGCCAATTTTTTTAGCTCGAATCTGCCTGTATTTCTAATTCAATTTTTTGAGTTCGAAGGAAGACTCAGGCTCATAATCTTTTAAGGCAGACTCCTCAAAATGGCCAGAATTAACTAAATGTTTTGCAATCTTGAACTGTATTTCTCGCTTGCGCATAGATCTTTTGACATCTACTTTAAGGAAATTGGCCAGTGCTATGAGGTTGTCTTTTCTGAGGGAATTAAATGTGTCCTGATCAAGGTCATCCATAAATTCGTCTGGCTTGAATTCCGCCATGATTGAATTTAGCTGAGTTCACAGTATACAGTAGTTTTGAAAAGGTAGGCAAAATGTTGTCAAACGGCTCAAAATATTCGTATCCCGGACAAGCCCCCAATTTGTTACGTGCAGAGAAAACGAACAAAAGGGTGAACTCAGCAGTTTCCGTTTTAAACAAAATTTATTACGAAAACAAAACTAATTGCTAAGTCAGGGACAGAGTACAAGCTTTAAAAGTGTACAGACTACTTATCTCAGCTGGGACGGCAAAGCTCCAGTCTCAGAGTTGTAACAGTCAGTCGGATGAATGAACAGTCCTTTGGCTTGCAGGCTTGAAGCTGCACAAAGTCCACAGTATAAATCCAGCGTTGGCAGTGAAGGTCTTGAAAAGTCTTGAGAATGACTACTGCTGGAGTTTTAGTAACACACAAGAGACACGATCCCAAAAGTCTGACTGGAAGCTGTGCACGTCCCTTTTATAAAGGCATATAAGAACAATCTAGAACTTTTATTGACATGCTAATTACTGTTCTAAAATTATCTCCCTTACACAACTAATCAACTTTCCAGAACATTCCAAACATGACTAATTGAATTCAAGGTTGTGAGGTCATCAAGGGCAGTGACCTTGAGAATGTTCTAGACTAATTGAACTCAGGTCATGATGAGTGTGGGGGAAATGACCTACATAACAACATCGTACATGCTAGACACGCCAAAACAGAGAGAGAGAGAGAGAGAGAGGAGAGAGAGAGAGAGAGAGAGAGATGAGAGAGAGAATGAGAGAGAGAGAGAGAGAGAGAGAGAGGAGAGAGAGCAGAACAGACAGACAGACAGACAGACAGACAGAACAGACAGACAGACACACAGACACACAGACAGACACACAGACACACAGACAGACAGAGAGCGATCCGATGGATTATTTTCATTGTTGTTCATACCTATATACCTGATAGTTCAGTGTTTGCATTTAACCATTGTATTCCATCAATGTGACAAAAAGCCGTTTCTCAAGACCAGAATTGATCTGCAATTGTGTCACGAAACCAACCATAACCTTTTTTTTTTTTTACCAGGTAAAACGGCTAGCTGAATTGGAGATCCATCTTGCTACAATAAGAGTAAGTTTGAATTTTAACTGCATCACAAATAATTATATTTTGAATAAAACAGTGGAAATCAATGTTTTACTTTGAGCTTCCAATATCCCAAATATTTCGAAGAGACAATTAGTCTTCTTCTTTATCGGTCACTGCAATCAATTATCTTTAACTGTCCATTGTGAAGCTCAGAACTCCTTGCATCATTGGAGTACAAAAGAATAATTATGTAATAGCTATGTAATTTCGTGCATGGCCAATTGCCCGGGTACACTCAAGAAACAGCCTATGTTTTCTCCATTGTTTATGGTGTCCAGTTTCTTGGTGCAAAATGATGATCTTATTTGCCTGTAAATGTACGGAAACAAATCAACAACATTGACAAAGAGGACAGACTAGACTATATGTAAAACAATGTATAAACCTTTTTTACAACCACCAATAGTAGGCCGGAGAAGAGGGAGGAACAACACATCAAGACCGTGACTGACAAACAATCGGGCGAGGAAAACAACCCTAAGATAAATCTACGATCAGCACAATGTTGCAGCAAGAAGTGCGCCATCTGCCAATATCGGAAGAAACACAACGCATTAAAAAGGACAAGAAAAGTCATGTTACTACTATAAACACGATGCATCACCTGACCTTGTGTACGCCATTTCATGAGGCTTGTTTGAAAAGTAGTTTACATATAGGAGAAACGGGTGATACTCTGTACAAACGTATACAGAACCATATATCTCAGTCAGAAATCACAAACAACTTGAGCCTACACCAATCACACAACAATTTACAAGCAGTTACATAATCATTTTGAATACAAACCGGACACCATAAACAATGGAATTAATGGGAAACAGTAGGCTGTCACAAGAGGGCACCCTGGCAATTGGCCATGCACTTAATTACATATAAGTAATACACAATTATTTTTGTAATGATAGGATTAAGGAGTTCTGAACTTTACGGTGGACAGTTCGAGAACATTAATTGCAGTGGACCCAATGAAGAAAAAGGGTTTAGTTTCTCACGAATATTTGAGATATTTTAAGCTCAGTATGGAACATTGATTTATTCTAGAATACGGTGGGAAAAATTCAAACTTCCTTCAGGTAAAGAACGCGCTCATGGAATAGGTCGGGAATAAAAGCAATGCCCTAAGTTTATAATATTTTCATTTACAGGTTTGTGAGCAGTTTACTTTAGAACCGACCTGTGATGTGGAAGCAAAGGTGACAACTATATACTATAGCTGTGCCGGATAGACCACTCAATCTGCGGTTCATTAGTAGAAACTTTTAAAAACCAATGATTTGCAGACCGCCTTCAAAACCTAAGCATTGCAGCGGTGAACCCTGTTTTCTACAGGGACCTTTGCACATATAGGCATCGATGAGATAACAAAGTCACACATTTACAGAAAGGTCAGAAACCATTCAAAAATACATGAAACGTTACGGCTAATGGCGCTTTAATGATGTCTTTTGTAACAAACGCTTGTGTCGCTCAAAGATTCAGAATATGAAACAGCGTTTCTCCAGGTTTCTCTCAGTACAGGGAATGTCTCTCTCAGCTTGAAAATTTCCGGGAATTGCTTCTGAGAGAGGGTGACTAAAATAAATTATAAAAATTTCATTTCTAAGTGTTTGTCTGTAAAAATATTTTGGCGCAAATTCGAAGAAAGGTGCCAGAGAAATATATGTGATTTAATCAACTTTAACAACAAGGTCATTATTCTAGAAAACCTTGAATTCAGCTGTATTTTAAACTACTGTTTTATCATAGGAAAACTATCCTGTATATGAGGAGACGAGAAAAGAAAAATCGCTGGCATACTCTGGTAATATACTTTGAATCACGGATTTAGAATGCCACTTTTATATAAGCACTTTACTGGGTTCTCATTTGATCTGAGTCTTTTGTAAATGTTGTTTCTGTTGTCTTTTTCTGTTTCTTTCTTTTGTTGTCTGTATCTTTCTATTTTGTTAATAAATAACGCTAAGAAAATAATTAAGTATGATCAATAAATAATAGAGGTCAGGTCATAATTTGCGTACTCAATAGTAATGTAAATCTTAATTCAAGAAATTCATTAAATATGCAATTGAGCTAATAGTTAGAATGTCGTGCTGATTAAAACTTACAAAATATTAAGTGGACGGGCGTATGATAAAAGAATGTCCGAGGTCTGGTCAAAATTGGTGTACTCAGTAGTGATGTAGAGCCTAATTATAGAAATTCATTGAATGTGAACTTAGGATGGTAGCTTAGTGGGGCTTTCGTACCACCAACAAACAAGCGACTGTGGTAACCATGCTACCTTTGATAAAGCGGCAGCAATCCCACAGTCGCTCGATACGTGACGGCCGTTATGCGGTATGCTTTAGAGAAGTGGGAAATTGAACTAATAGGAAACGCAGTGGCCGCAATACGCACGTTTCCCACAGTTCGGAGGAGACACATTTCCCCCTCATAAAATGCCACGATTAGATTAATTCAATAAATCAGTATAGATGGCTTCCAATACACCTCTAAATACCTGCTCTATTCTTTGAGTGAAAAACTATCTTCTGTATATTTCTTGGTGCGGTTTCCGACTGGACCGGAGTTTTTAACATGAAACTGCGACCTTGCAACAGCAGCTTGTGGTGGGTGTAGCGGCGCTAGCGCCGTGATGTCCTAAATTTACATTTTTCAAACGATTGCGGATTTACAGAAGATAGCCAATCACAGCGCTGCTACCTATAAATCACTACTATATCAACTTACTTCGTCCTGGACCAAAATCAACCGCGGAACTGTAAAGTACAGAGTCTTTCCATATCTTGTATAGTTAAGATGTCACTTGTACTTTCTATGTACAACAGATTGCACTACCTTCAACTGTTCTTCTTTTAACGACAAATTTAAATTCAAATCACTGTTTAATATAACTTCTTTTCAAAAAGTAATTCCCGGACTTAAGAAATATAAAGGCAACTGTTGTAGCAACTTTCAACAGTTTAACTGCAGCTGCAGCGTACCTATGAAACATGCCCTACAAAATGTTCGCCACCGGCGATCCCGTCGCATAGTTTGTATAATATCTGTCCCAGTTAAATCCGGGGGGAATGCGTTATTTCAGAGGCCTTGTGTCGATGTAAAGCCGGAAGATAAAATATGGTTCAAAATATTCACTTCTTGGCGAAAATAAATTGGGCTCCATGATGAGCGATATCTCCAAAGCGGCAAATTTATCGGCAACCTAATACAGTTCAATGCGTAAGGGCAACTGCGTGCACTGTGCTAGATTCTGCTGGAGTTGATATGAGGCACATCATACATGTGCTAACGGCCCATAAAAAAGAAGCTAGTATTATATCACACACAACCAAACTCACCGAGTCAAAGAATTTTAATTTTGCAATTATAGACACACGTAACTGTCAACAATACGACAGGCTTGTATAACTCTGAAACTTTAATACAATAAAATGTTTACATATAAATGCGACCTGAATCATGTGAAGTAATCGTTACATCATGAATAACCCTTCACATAATCATTTTGCAAAACACCGAAACTCCCTCCCTGTAATTTCTGTCCAGTCCCTTAGCTATATGGAGGCGCTGTAATAAGGGAACAATTAATAGGGAGCAAGTGGTGCGAGTATCACATCTTACTGACCGTTTGTCGGATTTCTCTCTGCTATATATTTCAGTTTCTTTATTTCTTTTTTAATGTATCAATTTCTCTATTTTCCAGTTTTTTTATTTCTTCAGTTCGCTATTTCGCCGATTATAATTAGCCATAGCAATAACCCCAGCTGAGTACGGATATGTCACTCAATACAGCACAATTCACTCCATATATGCGGCTCGGGTCGTGAATTGTGATATGTCGAGTTCTATACCCGCCCTCAGCGGGGGTCATTGCTTAAATACCAGGTCACTAGGGTCAACAAAATATTTAATAGATGACGAGGGTACCGGGTCATCATGGCGTTCTTTCGAGCGTCAACAGTGCACTACCTCAACCGACCGAAATGCGTCACTATCAGGAACATACGAATCCGCTCCACCAACAACCTCGTTAAGGAAGCCGACGGTATCGACAGCAAAGATGTGAAATCCTTCGACGAAATGCCAGGACCCAGTATGCTGAAAGTTATGAAAGCTGCATTCAGTGGACAATTGCAGAAACCTTGGAAGCTGCTTCACCAATTCAAGCGAGATTACGGACCGATATGGAAGCAAATGCTTGGGTCGAATGTTGTGGTCAACTTAACAGATCCACAAGATTTCGAATTCGTGTTGAGAAATGAGGGAAAATATCCGAGAAGGTTACAGGTCGATCCATGGTTAATTCACAGGCAGGAGCGAAACCTCGGCCTTGGTGTCCTACTTCAGTAAGTACACAGTCCAAACGTGAATGTCAGAGGCTTTTAAATAGGGTAGGTCGATGTGCTCAAGGGAGCGTTCAGTTATTATAGCGGAAGATAGGCCGGCAAAATCCAGGGGGGGGGGGGTCACCTTTAATTTGAAAACTGCAAAGTGGTCAGGGGGTCATGTAGTTTTCAAACAGCAGAGGGTGGGTCACTTTATTTTCAGAAGTATCCGTCCCCGGGCCATAAAAAAGCCGTTGCAGTGTCAAAAATATTCTGGGAAATAAAAATGATTCGCTTCATGATTTCATTCTCTGAAGTCATTTAACTGTAAATCTGAATAAAAGCATATCTGTCACATTAATGTCTTGCCTTGTCAAATCTGAGGCTTTTCTTCTTGTAAATCGAGCTCACTGAGGGCAATGAACAATTCCTATTACTTACATATTAGAGATATAGCAAGTTTTGAAATTAAAATAGTACTTTTACGTGAAATTCCAGTATCATAATTGTTGTCCGCATCTGAACTTTCAAACACCCTATTTGAATCGAGTACATTCGTATCAATTGTCAAACCTCTATAAATACACAGATTTAGCTGGTTTTGTATTGGAAATATATTCATAGTTTCCTCATAGAGTACCATGTATAGTGAATCAACATTTCCGTGAAATTCCAAAATCAAATTTCTTTCACACATACCCACCCTAGTCTAATCAAGTACTTTAAAATGAAACATCAAACGTCTATAAATACACAGATTTAGCTAGTTTTGTATTGGAAAAAATAATTGATCGTTTCCTCAAAGAATAAGCTTACCATGTTTAGTGAATCAATCAAAATTTCGATGAAATTCCAAAATCAAATTTCTTTCACACACATCGACTTGTAACCACTCTAGTCTAATCGAGCACTTTGAAATGAATAATCAAACGTCTATAAATCCACAGATTTAGCTACTTTTGAATTGGAAAAAAATATTCATAGTTTCCTCGTAGACTACCATGTATAGTGAATCTACATTTCAGTGAAATTCCAAAATAAAATTTCTTGCACACATATTCACTTGTAACCACCTAGTCTAAGCAAGTACAATAATGTCCATTAGCCAACATCTATATGCATAAGTATACCAAGTTTTTCATTGGAAAAATATTATTCACAGTTTTACCATGGACTCCCATGTATAATGCATGAACATTTTCAGTGAACTTCAAAAATCAAATTTTTGTACACATAGGAGTTGTAACCATCCTATTCAAATCAAGTACATTTATGTCAATTATCATACTTCTATAAACGCATAGTCATTACTAGTTTTGTATTGAAAAATTATTAAGTAGTTTCCTCCTAGACTACCATGTATAGTGAATAACGTTATCGGTGAAATCCAAATATCAATTTTCTGTCACAGTACACACCATGACCTGCCACTGCAAACAAAGTACATTTACATGAATCATCAAATACGAGTAAATGTACAGATATAGCTTGTTTTATATGAGCAAATGTTCATACTTACCCAATACACTCCCATGTATTATGATTTGATATTTTAGGACGAAGCACAATATCAGCTACAGTTTGCCTTCTAATAGTTGCGTAAAATATGGTCACCCGCCCCAAAGAGGCATGCGTGGAATTTCATGACCCTTCAAAAATGTTTGCGCAAAAAATTTGCGACTCAATTGTAATTTCTGTCCAACTCCTTTGAGGGGTCATTCTAGCAAGCCAGAAGGGGTTTTGAACGTTAACACATTGTGTGTTTGTTAGGGGTCATTAGAAAACATCACAGAAGCTTTTGGGGGATTCTATCTTCCCCTCCAGATGTGTTTGTGTGTGCAGCTTTACTTAAGCTATTGGGGACGGGGGGGGGGGGGGGGGGTAATGGAATGAAATTTTTGTCATCTTAAAAGGGGCTCATCAATTTTTTTTGTGCAATGGGTAGGGGTTCACTTATTTTGGATGATGCACAGGAAGAATTTGCCGCCCCATCCCGGCCATAATAACTGAATGCTCCCCAATATGCACACAACTTTTGTGTTGCACATTTCAAGACTGCATGGACTACCGTGCAACGATTGTAGGGATAGTTGCGTATCGTTTAATTGTGTCATTCAGAGAGTTACTCTTTACACAGTGGTTTTCACTGTTCAGTAGACAAAAAGCGTTACAAAGAATGGCCACTTCAAATGTGCGGTGCACGAATACAAACCTTCCAGTTGTCAACGGAAGGTATGCAATGCTGTTCTGAATCCAGGCCTCTGTAAAAGCAACTTTATGGCATTCATACATACTGGGAAGGGGGAGGGGGCTGGAGGAATCACGAAAGAAATCTTACTTTTCTTGAGATCCCCTCAATACAATTAAAATTTTTAAACCTATCTATGATAAAAAAAAACTTTGAAGTCCGCACTACTATCAAGTGGCAAAATATTTATTAAGCTTGTAGGGCCTGTACAAAGAAAAATAAACATGTCTGGTTCGGTTCTGTGCGCAGATGTGTGACGGAGGGTATATGATAAAACATTTTGTAGTAGTTTTAGAAATGTTGTCAGCAGTTTGGCAAGCCGTAAATTCCTAGTCAAGTTGGCGATTGATGAAAGTTAAAACGTGTTTGTTTACAAGAAAGAAAATAAGAAAATTTAAATGTTGCAGCTATGTTGACGTGATGCATCCGGATATCATGCATGGAATACATTGTAAACAAGAAAGTCGCACATGCGCAGTTCCGAGGACGGCCTCCCTATAAACGTCTCCGCGTTGCTGCTGATATGTCGGTTGCTTGATCCTGTGAACAAAGGTAAAACCATAAAATACAGTTTAAAACCCGTGTGATAGTGTCATTTTGTGAGAGACCTAAGATGAGAATTAAACCTGTTATTTGTTCAGCCTCAGAAAGACTTCAACCGTGTTCGCCTGATAAACTTTTAATGTATTTTTTCTGATCCATTTTTATCAGCGAAGGAGCGGACTGGCAGCGCAACAGAGCTGCACTAAGCAAACGGATGATGAGACCACGTGAAGTTGCCACATACAGTGACACTGTCAATGACGTCATCACGGACCTGGTCAATTCACTCGTTAGGGGAAGAAATAACTATGGCAAAGACAACATTGTGCCCGATTTAGAAAATACAGTCTTCAAATGGTCACTTGATTGTAAGTACATTTGTGAAGCAAAGATTCATATCGCTTTCGCCAAGATCAATAATGAACATTGGAAAACGCAAAGAGCCACTCTCATGATCCCTGTATGACCTATGTCACCTTACTTCGGGTTGGACAAGCTAGATGGCAGACATTGAATGTATATGTGCAGGTATATCTCCATGAATAAACAAACTTTCGCTTACCAGAGTCAAATAGCTATGTAGATGATCAAAATGATAAGGACTCGCGAATGGCTGCAGCAAGCTACTTGTATTTCATTCACCATGTTGAATATGATCTGATAACAGAACATTGTACAATTAAGGGATGACTGAACATATTAAAATGTCGGAAAATATCGAAAATAGCCTTGCGTTGATGTGGAAACACATAGGCTTGTCCTTGTAGCAGAAAATACACGATTCTATATGGATGTTTTTGCAACTGTAAAATCTTATTCTCTATTCCATCTCGTCTTACTTTTCGCATAATCTCGTGCAATTATCAACCACGAACAAAGTCTCTAAAAAATCTAATATCTGTGAAGTTCATTTTAATATGAAAAGGCCATAGTCTACCGAAACGACCATGCAACAAAAGGCATGCCGCGTTGCTAGTCTGTCTTTCTATTTGTCTGTGTCTACAAGTACCCGCTGCAAATTTCACATATGGACTGTGGTTGGACTGACTCACTTGATATTCACCACTATATTAAAATGTCGGAAAATATCGAAAATAGTGTTGCGTTGACGTGGAAACTCATAGGCTTGTCTTTTTAGCAGAAAATACAAGATTCTATATAGATGTTTCTGCAACTGTAAAATCTTATTCTCCATTCCTATTTTACAGCGGCCTGTTCCGTTATTTTGAACAAGAAATTGAATCTCCTTGACGACAAACCACACCCAGAGGCACAAGAGTTCATCCAGGCTGTACATGATATGTTTGATTCCTTGATGTGGTTGTTCGTATTCCCGGTTCATCTTCATAAAAAGTTCAACACTAAACCTTGGAGGAAACAACTCAGAGCATGGGATACCATCTTTGCATTAGGTAATGTAGATTTGTGTCAAAATCAATCACAGTCATTTCAAATCGATCAGATTTATCAAAGTGGAAACCGTTTGTCTTTTCATTCCATGCAGTTTCTTGAAGTAGTTCATATCGCATCAATCGTTCAATTTTTGAATTGTTACAAAAAGAATGTAAATATTCAATTGAATTTATATCATTATGTCAGAATGCCTGTTATGTACACAGATTTGACGACCCTTGACCGGTTTGACAGGACACATAACATACATGTATGGATATTTTTAAGGCAATAGTCATCTACACCTACCTAAGTACTCATGATAACCATATAATTATGCAAATAAGTATTCGAATATTCAGATGTGGTGAATAAAAATTTCATAATTATGGCTATGAAGAATGAGTGTGGAGAGAACAAATATAAACAAATTGTCAGGCAGAGAGTCTGCTGTACCTTTTTCTGATCTTCTTCATGGTATTATCAATTCTTAGTAGATGAGCGAGGATACATGCATGTAAGAATATTACATGCATATTAACAATTTACTCTCTCATGAAATTTGACTGTAATAGCTAAAACATTAATTGACGAGAGGGTGAATGACGTCACTAAAAGGCTGACCTCTGGAGAAGACATCGACGTGGAAGGAACTGATTTCATTACGTACTTGTTCATCAAGGGAACGCTTGATATCGGTGAAATTTACGCCAATGCAACGGAGTTACTCGCTGCAGCGGTCGATACGGTATTCCACAATTCGCCATTTAATTTCATATTTATACCATTTAAAATATTAGTAATATATGAATGTTCAACGATATTATGATTTATAGATATAATCAATAATTAGCTTATCAAATGTGGATAAAGAGGTGAAAACTAGTCTTGAGGGCGCAGTGAGGCCAGTCAAATGGAAGATGAGTGCTTAAATCGCATTTTCTATTTGAAATCGCCACGTTTTGATAATCGCTTGCGTATATTTGATTGTTTGTAGCACGTACAACTGAATGAAATATGTCAAAGGTCTCCCTCATTGCAGACTTGTAATTCTCGCCTAGTCTCATGGTTTTTTTAGTTCTTCCATTATGTTAGGCTTTAAGTCGTTGAGAGCCGGCGGGTAAAATACGGGCCTTAACAACGCAGCCTACGGAACTGCATGGTTTTAAGGCTACTTTGCTACGTACATTAATTATTGAGATTTTCATTTTTGAAAGGGATATATTGGTCTCAGCTGAATATTTGGCGAATCGATAGGTCTGAAGTACTTATATACACTGTTTGTGCATTGCAGACTTCAAATACATTCCTGTGGATCTTGTACTTTTTAGCAAAGCATCCACACGTACAGGAATCTTTATACGAGGAAATCAAGCGAGTCGTTCCAACGGGAGTAACTCCAACACACGAACATGTCAACAAGATGCCGTACTTGAAAGCAGTGCTCAAAGAGACCATGAGGTGAAATTTGACCCATTTCGTAGTTTGATCATCCCCAAATGCCTTTAAACAGGTTAACAATCTCTATCGCTGACAATGGTTTTTTTGCCAAAACCATAGTGGTAAACAATTTAAGTAGTGAGGGTGTTTAGTCTCTACGACACAGTGTTGTGTAACAACCAGATATGAACTGAAAATGCTCATTGTTTCATTATATATTGCAGTTATGTGTAAATTTGAACCTTTGCCACATGTATGCAACTTCATGAAAGGTGTTATGATCAACATAATGAACAATATTCACCACAGATTAACTTTAAAGGTCATATTAAATATTTTTTGCTCACGTCTTCACTCACGTGAGCATATGTCGCAGCGATGTCTATCTGTCTATCTGTCTGTCTATCTGTGTGCTCGATATCTCAAAACCGGCTCATCAGATCAAAATCATATCTGGTACATAGATTTAGTTTTCAAATGGCAAGAACTGATTAGTTTTTGGCGGTAGTGGCTTGCTTACTTTTTGCTCATTTGCATAATTAATGATTTTAGAAAAACGGATATACATTTAGAATTACTGAACACAACTTGATGAAATCTGCTATAAATGTTGATCAAACCAAGATGTCTCAGCCGTGAAAGATATTAAGGGTTGACATGAAAGATAATGGCTAATTCGCATATTCAATGAACTTTCCTATTTAAGGATATATATCTGAGCTGGCAAGATTAAAATTGACGAAACTTGGTATGTATATTAACGATACTATGTTATTAACATTATTGAAAGTCATTAAGCATTTTTACTTCAGCCAATTCCTAATATGCATATTAAATGAATTTTCCTAATTAGGGATATATATCTGAAATGACTAGACCAAAGTTGATGAAACTTGCTACATATATTGAAGATACTATGATACAATATTCTTGAAAGTCGTTGAGCATTTTTACTTCATCCAACTCCAAATGTACATATTAAATAAACTTTTGAAATTAGGGATTTATATTTGAATTGACTTGACCAAAATAAATTAAACTTGTGATGTACATTAAAGATACTATGATATAACATTATTGAAGGTCATTAAGCATTTTGCTGCAGCCAATTCCTTATTTGCATATTTAATGAACTTTCCTAATTAGTTATATATATCTGAATTGACTCCACCAAAGTTGATGAAACTTGCTATGTACATTGAAGATACTATGATATAACATTATTGAAAGTCATTAATTGGTTTTACTTCAGCCAATTCCTTATTTGCATATGTAATGAACATTTCTAATTATAAGGGATATATATCTGAATTGACTCGAACAAAGTTGATGAATCTTGCTACAAATATTTAAGATGCTATAATCAGCATTATTGAAAGTCGTTAAACATTTTTACTTCAGCCAATTTCTAATTTGCATATTTGATTAACTTTCTTAGTAGGCGATATTTATCTGTATTGACTAGACCAAAGTTTACGAAACTTATTATGTACGTTAAAAATACTATGATACAACATTATTAAAAGTCATTTAACGTTTTTATTTCAACCAATTCCGAATTTGCATATTTAATGAGAACAATTCAGTCAATTCCTAATTTGCATTTTTAATGAACTTTCCTAATTAGGGATATATACTTGGATTTACGTGATCACAGTTGGCAAAACATGCTATGTACATTGATGATTATACCAGGTTATAACAATATTGAAAGTCACTTCCCATTTTCACGTCAGATAATTGATAATTTGCATATCTAATAAGCTTTTAGAGTTTGGCATATATAGCTCGAAGGACTAAACTAAAGACAATTAATTACACGTGCTATATTAAGTGGTGATACAATGACAGTACTCAAAGAAATTAATTATTTTCATTTCAGCTAATTACATATTTGAATACTTTATGACCTTAGCGTTGATCTGTGGCGAATATTGTTAATTATGTTGATCATAACACTTTCAATTAGTTGCAAACATGTGGCAAAGGTTCAAATTTGCACAAAAATGTAATATATAATTAAACAAGTTAGCACTTTTAGTTCATATCTGGTTATTATGAGTTGTTGAATCGGACTTAGTATTGTTGGAGCAAGCTGGGAATGTTTTGTTCTCGTGAGAGTTTACAAAGCAAATAACTGAATACTTAGGAAGGGGTCTCTGGCTGAAGAATCTTTCCACACTCCTAAGGAGTCTTGTTCACCCTATAAAAGAAATCGTATACCCACACACACACAACCAACAAAAATGTGATTCATAAGACTTTTGTAAAACAAAAAGATTGGTTACAGTAATTTAAAAATGTCATGTATAATGCATAATGGAATAAATGAGCATAATTTTACCATTTAATACTTTCTATGTCACGGTTTGGCCAAAATAAAAAGCGAGGGGAACATATCCATGCATCATTAGTCACATGCACATTGTAGTGTTGACTAGCATCTTCAGGCCAGTCAGAGTTGATCCACGAAGTTTTACCTTCGTTCGTTATTCATTTTCAGTCAAATTGCCATGCTCTTTCACCATATATCTTTCAGCATGATATAAGGTTATTATTTCATAACCATTGTTAACACCTTTCAATGTAAAAAAAGAAAATAAAATATTTTCTTCGTGCTATTTTCCAGAGTGTATCCTCCCGCTACCCAAATTGGTCGTATTCTGGACAGGGATGTTATTATCAGAGGTTATAGAATTCCCGCCAAAGTGAGTAAATCTAATAAGACTTTGTAGTATTTCAATGACTCTTCATTTCCAATTGCCTGACAAAATATATTATGGCTCTGTACATGAAAAAACCGTATCGAAATGGCCACCAGGTTCCCATTTTGCATTGAATTGTGAAACCAATAGACATGCATACTTATGACATATTTTACTACTTTCTTTCTATCGATCAGAATTTTATTAGTTTTCAATTTTATGTATTTCACGCATTTTTGTTCTATTTGTAAGATATAGTTTTTTTTGTTCGACTCTAAAATCGTAGCAAAACCCTATTGTTCAACTTGTCATTACAACCCGTATTACAGTTTACTGCCTTCAAATGAGGAGTAGCCAGCGATATAGTCGGGATACAGAAATAGAGTTTTGGCTGAAATAACACTGTTTATTTCTTATGTGTAGATGTTACATACTGCTGGACGTTGTCCCTTCTCCACCTGTATCCTTAAGCATACCTCTCATATACAATGGTATATACGTATACGATTAAAACTATAAAATTATGATACCATCCCCTGTACACGTGGATATCATGCGGATATGTACCTTCGGCCCTATATTGTTGTCGACAAATGAATTTTCTAGACTAGAGTTCATTCGCGAATAGTAAACCGGTATATCTTTCAGAATGAAGTGTGTTTGCGAGGCGGATAGTTTGGAAGTCAATTATCCTTGAGAGGCAGAAGAAGAAAAGAAAAAAATATTGTTTTCTATACATATATTTTAGAAAATGCCGCTATTAGCATTTTAATAACAGTTATAACTTGCATGTTGTCATAAGTGCGTATGTCATGAGCGACAGCGCATTAAAGGTATACTGTCACCTGTTCCAATTTTCCCAGAGTTACCATGGGAAGAGAAAATCTAACCAATCACAGACATATCAGTCCAAATACAGCCATGTTAAATTTGTATAAGTTAGTCAAGTAATCTGATATACAAGTGACATGGTTGCCTTTATCTTTTTTCAAATATACTTTCAGACTCTCATAGGAGGGAATGTTTGGTTGATGGGTCAGGATCCGGCAAACTTCCCAGATCCACTGGAATTCCGCCCTGAGAGATGGATCCGAGAGGAAAATGAACAGTTCTACGGGTTTAAATCGCTACCATTTGGATATGGACCTAGGATGTGCATTGGTGAGCTTATGTCTTGCCCCTTTTTTCCCGAATATGCACTAATGTCGTGTAAATTCACACACACAAACACAAACACAGTGTTTACATGCACACGTACATGCTAGACACGCCAAAGCACAAAGAGAGAGAGAGAGAGAGAGAGAGAGAGAGAGAGAGAGAGAGAGAGAGAGAGAGAGAGAGAGAGAGAGAGAGAGAGAGAGAGAGTTTTCTGATGGAGTATTTTCATTGTTGATCATAACTTTGTAAGTTCAGTGTTTGCATTTAACCATTGTATTCCATCAATGTGACAAAAAGCCGTTTTTCAAGACCAGAATTGATCTGCAATTATGTCACGAAACCAACCATCCCCATTTTTTCTTTCACCAGGTAAAAGGCTAGCTGAATTGGAGATCCATCTTGCTACAATAAGAGTAAGTTTGATTTGGTAAAGGAAACAAGTCCGGTAGTCTACGGTTAAGCCTTTATTAAAAAACCAACGTTTGGACCACACACAGGAGGTCTTCTTCAGGGACTAAAATAATAACATGAGCGGATAAAAAGGATTAAAATTAAAAACAACAACAACGATACAACACAGTAAAATGAAAAGAGAGATACTGCGTACAAGAGATGTAAAAGTAAAGCTTGGCTTAGCGCGTATCATAGGAAATGTAAATTCAATGAAGCAAGTGTAAAAAATATGTAAAATCAAAAGCGGGATTCATACATGTAATAAAAAGTGAAGGCAAAACGAGATATTGACAACAAACTGGTGTCTGGAGAGCAGTATGAACGAAGAAATAACTTACAATACTGGAGAGCTGTAAAAACCGATCGCACTATGATTGTGAGAAAAGGCGAATGACAAAGCCTTACAAAGTACTCCCTAGAGAGGAGAAGTTTGAAGTTTAACTGGCATCACAAATAATTATATTTGGAATAAAACAGTGGCAATCAATGTTTCACTTTGAGCTTCCAATATCCCAAATATTTCGAAGAGACAATTTGTTCTTCTTCTTCATCGGTCCGTTGCAGCAATCAATTATTTCGAACTGTCCATTGTGAAGTTCAGAACTCCTTGCATCATTGGAGGACAACAGAATAATTATGTAATAGCTATGTAATTTCGTGCATGGCCAATTGCCCGGGTACACTCAAGAAACAGCCTATGTTTTCTCCATTGTTTATGGTGTCCAGTTTCTTGGTGCAAAATGATGATCTTATTTGCCTGTAAATGTACGGAAACAAATCAACAACATTGACAAAGAGGACAGACTAGACTAAATGGAAAACAATGTAAAAAAAGCTTTTTCACAACCACCAATAGTAGCCTGGAGAAGAGAGAGGAACAATGCACCAAGACCGTGACTGACAAACAACCGGGCGAGGAAAACAACCCCTAGGATAAATCTACGATCAGCACCATGTGGCAGCAAGAAGTGCGCCATCTGCCAATATACGGAAGAAACCAGCACATTTAAAGGACAAGAAAAGTCATGTTACACTACAAACCACGACATCAACTGCAAATCAACTGACCTTGTGTACGCCATTTCATGAGGCTTGTTTGAAAAGTAGTTTACATATAGGAGAAACGGGTGATACTCTGTACAAACGTATACAGGACCATATATCTTCTGTCAGAAATCACAAACAACTTAGCCTAAACCAACGCACCAATTTACAAGCAATTAAAATAATCATTTTGAATAAGAAACAGGACACCATAAAGAATGGAATTAATAGAAAACAGTAGGCTGTCACAAGAGGGCACCCTGGCAATTGGCCATGCTCTTAATTACATAAGTATTACATAATTATTTTTTGTCATGATAGGATGTAAGGAGTTCTGAACTTTACAGTGGACAGTTCGAGAACATTGATTGCAGTGGACCCAATGAAGAAGAAGGGTTTAGTTTCTCACGAATATTTGATATTTTTTAAGCTCAGAGTGGAACATTGATTTATTCTAGAATACGGTGGGAAAAATTCAAACTTCCTTCATGTAAAGAACGCGGTCATGGAATAGGTCTGGAATAAAAGCAATGCCCCAAAGTTTATTATATTTTTATTTACAGGTTTGTGGGCAGTTTACTTTAGAACCGACCTGTGACGTGGAAGCAAAGGTGACAACTATAACTGTGCCGGATAGACCACTCAATCTGCGGTTCATGAGTAGAAACGCTTAAAACCAGTGATTTGCAGACCGCCTTCACAAAAACCTAAGCATTGCAGCGGTGAACCCTGTTTTCTACAGGGACCTTTGCACATATAGGCATCGCTGAGATGACAAAGTCACACATTTACAGAAAGGTCAAAACCATTCAAAAATACATGAAACGTTACGGCTAATGGCGCTTTAATGATGTCTTTTGTAACAAACGCTTGTGTCGCTCAAAGATTCAGAAAATGAAACAGCGTTTCTCCAGGTTTCTCTCATTACAGGGAATGTCTCTCTCCGCTTGAAAATTTCCAGGGGATTGCTTCTGATAGAGGGTGACCAAAATAAATTATAAAATTTTCATTTGTAAGTGTTTGTCTGTAAAAATATTTTGGCGCAAATTCGAAGAAAGGTGCCAGAGAAATATATGTGATTTAATCAACTTTAACAACAAGGTCATTATTCTAGAAAACCTTGAATTCAGCTGTATTTTAAACTACTGTTTTATCGTAGGAAAACATATCCTGTATATGAGGAGACGAGAAAAGAAAAAGTCGCTGGCATACTCTGGTAATATACTTTTAATCACGGATTTAGAATGCCACCTTTATATAAGCACTTTTGTAAATGTTGTTTTTGTTGCTTTTCTGTTTCTTTCTTTTGTTGTCTGTATCTTTCTTTTTTGTTAATAAATAATGCTAAGAAAATAATTAAGTATGATCAATAAATAGTAGAGGTCTGGTCATAATTTGCGTACTCAATATTAATGTACATCTTAATTCAAGAAATTCATTAAATATGCAATTCAGCTAATAGTTAGAATGTCGTGCTGATTAAAACTTACAAAATATTAAGCGTATGATAAAACAATGGCCGAGGTCTGGTTAAAAATGGTGTTCTCAGTAGTAATGTAGAGCCTAATTATGGAAATTCATTGAATGTGAACTTAGGATATCAAATGGTACCTTAGTGGGGCGTTCGTACCACCAACCAACAAGCGACTGTGGTAACCATGCCACCTTTGATAAAGCGGCAGCAATCCCTGGTGCTGGTTGACATCACAGTCGCTTGTGAATCGAGACATGACGGCCGTTATGCGGTATGCTTTAGAGAAGTGGGAAATTGAACTAATGGGAAACGGAATGGCCACTTTACGCACGTTTCGCATATAATGCCACGATTAATTCAATAAATCAGCATAGATGGCTTCCAATACATCTCCAAATACCTGCTATGTTCTTTGAGTGAAAAACTATCTTCTGTGTATTTCTGGGTGCGGTTTCCGACTGGACCGGAGTTTTTAGCATGAAACTGCGACCTTGCAACAGCAGCGGGAGGGTCAGCGGTTGTAGCGGCACTAGCGCCGTGATGTCCTAAATTTACATTTTTCAAACGATCGCGGATTGACAGTAGATAGGCAATCATAGCGCTGCTACCTATAATTCACTACTCTATCACTTACTTTGTCCCGGACCAAAATCAACTGCGGAGCTGTAAAGCAGAGACTCTCTCCATATCCTGTAGGTAAAATACCACATGTATTTCTGCCTTGTACGACAGATTGCACTATCTTCAACTGTTCCTCTTTTAACGAAATATTACATTCAAATCACTGTTTAACCTTTTCCCGGACTTGAGCAATATCAAGGCAACAGTTGTAGCAACTTTCCACAGTTTAACCGCAACGTACCTATGCGACATGTCCCACAAAATGTTCGCCACCGGCGGTCCCGTCGCATAATTAGCAAAATATGTGTCCCAGTTAAATCCGGGGGAAATGCGTTATTTCAGAGGCCTTGTGTCGATGTAAAGCCGGAAGACAAAATATGGGTAAAAAATATTCACTTCTTGGCGAAAATACATTGGGCTCCATGATGAGAGCTATCTCCAAAGCGGCAAATTTATCGACAACCTATACAAATCACTGTGTAAGGGCAACTGCGTGCACTGTGCGAGATTCTGCTGGAGTTGAGACGAGGCACATCAAGCATGTGTTCACGGCCCAACCAAACTCACCTCGTCAGAGAATTTTAATTTTGCAATGATAGACACACGTAACTCTCTACAATACAACAGGCTTGTACAACTCTGAAACTTCAACACAATAAAATATTTACATATGAATGCGACCTGAATCATGTGAATTAATAGGTACATCATGAATAACCCTTCACAGCGCCATTTTGCAAAACACCAACACTCCCGCCCTGTGATTTCTGTCCAATCCCTTAGCCATATAGGGGGCGCTGTAATATGACATTAAACTGGTCCAATAATCTTTTTCATTCAAGGTAATATATTACCAGGTCTATGGGACATTTGAGATTTACAAATTTAAGTAGGACAATAGAGCACGAGTGCTTCGAGTAACACATCTAATCGACAGTCCGTCTAACTCTTTAAGCCCCAAAGTCAATTTTTATCACTCTTATAAAAATACACTCTAGCAATTCTTTTCAGATTTTGCCAAATTTTGATGAAAACTGTAGGAAATAAATATGATGTCTATTTGGTCTAAAATTATCCAGGAAAATCTCCAAAAACTGGTAAAATGTTGTACTAAAATTTTGGTGGGAAAAAATTACGGCACACAAAGGGTTTGTCTCTGCTAGATATTTCAGTTTCTTTATTTATTTATTTATGTATGAATTTTCTCTTTTTTTCTATTTCTCTATTTTTCTTTATTTTTTCATTTTGCTATTTCGCTGATTATAATTAGCCATAGTAATAACCTCCAGCTGAGGACTGATAAACCACTCGATATAGTACAATTCACTCAATATATGCACTCGCTTGTTGCTCATATATATCGTGAATTTTTTTAAATGGTGAATTGTGCTATATATCGAATTGTGCTATATCGAGTTGCATACCCGCCCTCAGCGGAGGTTATTGCTTAAATACCAGGTCACAAGGGTCAACGAACTGTTTAATAGAAGACGAGGGTGTCGGTTATCATGGCGTTCTTTCGAGCGTCAACAGTGCGCTACCTCAACCGACCGAAATGCGTCACTATCGGGAACATACGACTCCGCTCCACCACCAACCTCGTTAAGGAAGCCGACGGTATCGACAGCAAAGATGTGAAATCCTTTGACGAAATACCAGGACCCGGTATGCTAGAAGTTATGAAAGCTGTATTAAGCGGACAATTGCAGAAACCTTGGAAGCTGATTCACCAATTCAAGCGAGATTACGGTCCGATTTGGAAGCAGAAGCTTGGCTCGAATAATTTAGTGACCTTAACAGATCCAAAAGATTTCGAATTCGTGTTGAGAAATGAGGGAAAATATCCGAGAAGGGTACAGATCGACCCATGGTTAATTCACAGGCAGGAGCGAAACCTCGGCCTTGGTGTCCTACTTCAGTAAGTACACAGTCCAAACGTGCATGTGAATGTCAGAGGATTTTAAATAGGGTAGGTCGATGTGCTCAAGGGAGCGTTCAGTTATAGCTGTGGAAACGCAGCTATCTGTTGGCGGGGTAGCGGGGATCGCTATGCGGGTCAAAGGTCAACCCCGCCACGGATAGCTGCGGGCCAACTGCCATCGAAAGTGGGTCTATTACGACGACACAACATGTATCGGAACTTTGAACGGCAAAATAAACCAAAGTGAGCGTAATTCAATAAAATGACCTATACCTGCCTGAACTCTGATTATTGCTCATTACCTAACTCCTTTCAGGGCTTTGAGTCAGGCAACTAATATAAAACTCAGACAACGAGATGTTCTGGTATTGCCAGCCATGGTGGGGCTTTGTATACATACGCTGACACGTAATTAGCAGCTATCAGTTTCACAAGCGTAATGATCTGTACATTTGTACAAACAGACGTTGAACCAGACAAAAAACGCAACATGGATGGCTCCCGGACGACACCAGCTGAAGTGAGAGAGAAGATTGTTCAGTTGTATTTAAACAGTCTGTCATTTTCAGAAATTGGTAAACGTTGTGGTGGTATTTCAAAGCAAACGGCCAACAACATTGTTTTGCGGTACTTGAAAACTGGCAGTTTCCTGCCAGGCAAATCATCTGGGAACATCGGTAAAAAAACTGACTGCAAATGTTCTGGAGCATATTGAATACTACAAAAGTGTAAAACCAAGCATTTATAGGCGTGAGATACGGCAGAATTTACTGGTTCATGGGGTATGTACCGAAGAAACCCTTCCCTCCCTCTCCAACTCAGGATGTCCTGACGCAACCTATACCTGTGTCTACATCAGCTACGCATACCGAAACTATGTCCACGTCTCAGCAACCAAATGTACCTTGGAATAGGCCAAATGAAAATATAACATTGCTAGATTTAGCAACTATTGCCACTACCAGCGATTATAGTACTAGTGACAATTAAATATAACCCATTCAGGTCGTCTACTTCAAGTAAAATTTGAAAAATGATGTACACGTCCCATTGCAAAATTTACTACTTTTTTGTGTGATCCATTTTGTACTACTTTTAGATTTTGGTTAGATTTGAGTTGAAGAGAAATGTTTTACTTAGTTTTGAATTATTTCTTCGTTCGACAAAACACTTGTCTGAGTTTGTTTAGACTAGAAAGTTGCTGACCCAAAGCCCTTGGGTTGTTAGTTTTATATATTTTTTTTTTCTGTTTAATGAAAACGTCGGATCAAATAGAAATGAGAAACACTCTTACAATGTTGCAAGGTTTTTATCGCTACAATCTTGTCAATATAGAAAACTGTTCTCTGAGTTTTTTTAGGCTAGAAAGTTGCTGACACAAAGACCTTGGGTTGTTAGTTTTAGATTTTTTTGTGTTTAATAAAAACGTCGGATCAAATAGAAATGATAAACACTCTTACAATGTTGCAATGTTTTTATCGCTTGTCGCTACAATCTTGTCAATATAGAAAACAAATGACGTTCACGAAATAGCCTGAAACCCCCAAGTTCACTTCATACTGAAGTAGGCCCCGATGTCAGCTCATTGAGAAATGTGGTGTCATTCAAAAAACCAAAGTAAAGTTTGTTCATTTTACACATCACTCTATCATTTTTGAAGTCATGAACTTTATTGATATTCAACTACAAAGAACACTGTCCTCTGAGTCTAAATTTGCAGTAACGTTGTTCTTTTACCACCTCTCCGTGAATTTGAACTGCTTGTAAAACTTGGCAACCAGTCTCTGTGTGTGTCACCATTGAAACTGATAGCTGCTGTAAAGATATAAACATACTACATAGTAAATTAGTTTACAGACATCTTGCTGCGTCACCTGCTGTTTTAGTCTGTCTGATGTTGGCGCAAAGTTGTAAAAGTTTACCACTAAAAGGGTAAATTCAAGAGCAAACTGACAAACCTAATTAGGTAGTGTATCAATATCCAGCTGTATCTCATCGTCAAAATCATTGGTAACTGCACTGTAACTTGGTGTTGCACATTTCAAGACTGCATGGACTACCGTGCAACGATTGTAGGGATAGTTGTGTATCGTTTAATTGTTTCATTCAGAGAATTACTCATTACACAGTGGTTTCCACTGTTCAGTAGACAAATAGCGTTACAAAGAATGGCCACTTAAAATGTACGGTACACGAATACAAACCTTCTAGTTGTCAATGGAAGGTGTGCAATGCTGTTCTGAATCAAGACCTCTGTAATAGCAACTTTAAGGCAGCATTCATACATACTGGCGGGGGCTGGAGAATCACGAGAGAAATCTTACTTTTCTTGAGATCCCCCTCAATACAATTAAAATTTTTAAACCTATCTGATCAAAAAACTTTGAAATCCGCCCGACTATCATATGGCAAAATATTTATTAAGCTTGTAGGGCCTGTACAAAGATAAATAAACATGTCTGGTGCAGTTCTGTGCGCAGACGTTTGACGGAGGGTATCTGATAAAATAGTTTGTAGTAGTTATAGAAATGTTGTCAGCAGTTTGGTAAGCCGTATATCCATAGTCAAATTAGCGATTGATGAAAGTTAAAACATGTTTGCTAACAAGGAAGAAAATAAGAAACTTTAAATGTTGCAGCTATGTTGACGTGATGCATCCGGATATCATGCATGGAATACATTGTAAACAAGAAATTCGCACACGCGCAGTTCCGAGGACGGCCTCCCTTTAAACGTCTCCGCGTTGCTGCTGATATGTCGGTTGCTTAATCCTTGAACAAAGGAGAAACCATAAAATACAGTTTAAATCCCTTGTGATGGTGTCATTTTGTGAGAGACCTGAGATGAGAATCAAACCTGATATTTTGTTCAGCCTGAGAAAGACTTCAACCGTGTTCGCATGATAAACTTTGGATGTCTTTTTTCTGATCAATTTTTATCAGCGAAGGAGCGGACTGGCATCGCAACAGAGCTGCACTAAGCAAACGGATGATGAGACCGCGTGAAGTTGCCACATACAGTGACACTGTCAATGACGTCATCACGGACCTGGTCAATTCACTCGTAAGGGGCAGAAGTAACTATGGCAAAGACAACATCGTGCCTGAAATAGAAAATACAGTCTTCAAATGGTCACTTGATTGTAAGTACATTTCTCAAGCAAAGATTCATATCGCTTTCGCTATGATCAATTATGAACCATGGGAAAAAGCAATAAGCCACTTTCATGATCCCTGTATGACCTCTGCCATCTTAGTTCCGGTTGGATAAGCTAGATGGTAGACAGTAAATGTATATGTGTAGGTATCTCTCCATGAATAAACAGACTTTCGTTTACCAGAGTCAAATAGCTATGTAGATGATCTAAATGATAAGGACACGCGATAGGCTGCAGCAAGCTACTTGTATTTCATTCACCATCTTGAATATGACCTTATAACAGAACATTGTATGTACACTACAAGGATGACTGAACATATTAAAATACATGAACACTTCTGTTTGCTTTGAGCCGTGACAGTGAACAAAGAAAAAAGAAAAATGGGCTCCCTATAGGTTTCAGATGAATGGTTGGGCCTCTTAACAGTGGTCGATGTTAGCTACCAGTCTTTTTTGTAATTCCTAGAGGATAAATGGTGCCCAGATTATAGATATATTGTATTTCCATTTGTTTTCTCATTTTTGTTTATGTTGATGATGAATTTACACTGGTTGTAGTGGCCGCATCTATTGTATGATCCTGGGCTGAGTTTTGTGTTTTTCTGGTTGTTGTTAACTCTGGCTCTGACGAGAAATTTTGAGAGATTGCTAGGTTGTCTGTATGAAACTATGGGCGGTTTGCAGAAAATGTCTCTTGTGTCTTGAGTTGCCTGGATTATGTCTCAGTATCTGTTGATAATCGCAGGTATGTTTGGTAGTTTGGGGTTGAAAGTAATTTCAAGTGATATTCTGTCCTCGGTAGTTGGTTTTCGCTAGACTCAAATCAAGATCACAATTGTTACAACCCAGACGTGATGCGTGCAAAGCCCATGATCATGCAATAGATGCGGCCACTGCAACCAGTGTAAATTCATCCTCAACACAGACAGAGTCAACGACAATAAAATTGGTTCACTTCACCCTTTCATTGGCAATATAACTTGCAACACCAGCAATATCATATACGGCATCAACTGTTCACAATGGGATAAGCTTGTATATATCGGAGAAACCGGCAGGAAACTTAAAACATGGACATACGAATCCCGTTTGGGTTATAGTAAAACATATGTATATAACATCAAAACAAAAACGACACGCTCGTAAGCGAACACTTTAATATGAAGGACCATAATATTAACAATTTCACAATGTTTGGAACCTGCAAAATATCATCAACACAAACAAAAATCAGAAAACAAATGGAAATACAATATATCTATAATCTGGGCACCATCCATCCTCTTGGAATTAACAAAATAGACTGGTAGTTAACGTCGACCCTTCTTAAGAGGCCCCACCATTCATATGAAACCTAAGGAGCCCGTTTTTCTTTTTTCTTTGTTCACTGTCACGGCTCAAACCGAACAGTAGTGTTCCACATACTTGTAAGTTCCTTTCTGGTTTCTTTCAGGAATTACAGTATCCACCTGTCAATATATTGCATTCTTTGATTTTCCTACACAACTTCATTGCCTTTTTCAGCTATTTCATTTTTTGTTTGTACCTTCTTTACAGTAGTCACATTTCTACTATAGATTTTACATGATACCAAACCATTTCTGCATTGCCTAATATACGCTAAATATCTGCGTATTTGTTCTCCTATTCATTGACCAAGTAGAACAAAATGTAATTTTCGTCTCCCTTTTTTCCATTGTGTCTGTATAGCCTCTGATGAAGGTCGTCCGTGCACGTCCGAAACGTTAGGAAGAATAAACATCTTTTGTATAGTAGCAGTTGTGTCTTTTCAACTATTTTTCACACCTCATGTATCCATTATCTACAACTAAGACAAATAGAAAGACAGACTAGCAACGGGAATTGTTCAAGGTGTGAAGCGCTTATGTAAGCCCTCCATGTTAGTCTCTCCTCAGGTAGCTCTCGCCTCTCTTTTTCGAAGAGTGCCGACCATGCATCCTTCGGTAATTTCCTGATTTTCGCCAATTTTTAAGTGAAAGTATGTTTGGCAAAATTGGTGTTGTTGTTATCGTGTGGTGCTGAGCGGAATTGGCGTGCGGGCGAAAAACGGGAAATTTTTGAGCTTCGGGAAAGTGAGTTTTACCATTTTAAAAATTCCTCTCACATTTTTCTGAATAAATAATGAGTGTCATTTAACCAAAATTTGAAAGTCTTTTATCGATACTGTCTGGTTTTACTCAATGGTTTACGGTTAGTCATATCGTCTTTTAAAAGTTGGTCATGGAAGGACGTGTTTATGAAACTGCTGGCATGTTATGTTTTGATTGGCGTGAAGCAGTGTTTCTGCCCTGAGAGCTCACAAAGTAAGTATGGTTGCTACGCGACTGGCAACACGATGCCTTCTCGTCTTACTTTTCGCATAATCTCGTGCAATTATCAACCACGAACAAAGTCTCCAAAAAATCTAACACCTGTGAAGCTCATTTTAATATGAAAAGGCCATAGTCTACCGAGACGACCATGCAACAAAAGGCATGCCGCGTTGCTAGTCTGTCTTTCTATTTGTCTGTGTCTACAAGTACCCGCTGCAAATTTCACATATGGACTGTGATTGGACTGACTCACTTGATATTCACCACTATATTAAAATGTCGGAAAATATCGAAAATAGTGTTGCATTGACGTGGAAACTCATAGGCTTGTCTTTTTAGCAGAAAATACAAGATTCTATACAGATGTTTCTGTAACTGTAAAATCTTATTCTCCATTCCTATTTTACAGCGGCCTGTTCCGTTATTTTGAACAAGAAATTGAATCTCCTTGACGACAAACCACACCCAGAGGCACAAGAGTTCATCCAGGCTGTACATGATATGTTTGAATCCTTGATGTGGTTGTTCATATTCCCGGTTCATCTTCATAAAAGGTTCAACAGTAAACCTTGGAGGAAACAACTCAGAGCATGGGATACCATCTTTGCATTAGGTAATGTAGATTTGTGTCAAAATCAATCACAGTCATTTCAAATCAATCAGATTTATCAAAATTAAAACCGTTTTGTCTTTTCATTCCATGCAGTTTCTTGAAGTAGTTCAAATCGTATCAATCGTACAATTTTTGAATTGTTACAAAATCAGAAAGAATGCAAATATTCCATTGAATTTATATCATTATGTCAGCATGCCTGTTATGTAAACAGATTTGACGACCCTTGACCGGTTTGACAGGACACATAACATACATGTATGGATATTTTTTCGACAACAGTCATCTACACCTATCTAAGTACTCATGATTACCATATAATTATGCAAATAAGTATTCGAATATTCAGATGTAGTACATAAACATTTCATAATTATGGCTATGAAGAATGAGTGTGGAGAGAACAAATATAAACAACTTGTCAGGCAGAGAGTCTGCTGTACATTTTTCTGATCTTCTTCAATTCTTAGTGGATTAGCGAGGATACATGTATGTAAGAATATTACGTGTATATTAACAATTTACTGTCTCATGAAATTTGACTGTAATAGCTAAAACATTAATTGACGAGAGGGTGAATGACGTCACTAAAAGGCTGACCTCTGGAGAAGACATCGATGTGGAAGGAACTGATTTCATTACGTACTTGTTCATCAAGGGAACGCTTGAGATCGATGAAATTTACGCCAATGCAACGGAGTTACTCGCTGCAGCTGTGGACACGGTATTGCTCAATTGATTCATTTAAATTTCAAATTATACCATTTTAAACTATTAGTGATATACGACCGTTCAATGTTATTATGATTTATATATAAACAATAAGTAGCTTAACAAATATAGATGAAGAGATGAGGTACTAGTCCTAAGGGGACAGTAAGGCCAGTAAAATGGAAGGTGCACTGGGTGCGTAAATCGCACTTGCTATTCCCTTTGTTTTGAAAATCGCTTGCTGCCATTTACATGTTTGTGTATAGTGTGCACAGCTGAATCAAATATGTCAAAGGTCTCACCGAAGTTTAGGCAGACATGTAATTCTTACATAATTTCACGGCTTTTTTGCATCTTCCATTATGTATGGCTTCAGTAAGTTTAGAATCAGCGGGCATGCCGGAAAATGCCGAGAGAGTTTGACCGGTTAAGAAGGGCTTGACTACGCAGTTTCTGCGTAGTGAAGCTTCATTACCTATTCATGGTGACCCCTGGCCAGCTGTCAATAACTTTGGGGGCTTTTGTCTTTTGGCCTGCTTTGCATATGCGTCGTTGGACACGACCTGCCAATCACCCAGGTAGTCAATTAAACTATTAATTGACTGTTTACCGACCCAATTAACACTATCCAGCAGTATCAGTCATATTTTAATCGCGTGGCCCGGGTGGGCACAACGTAGGAACGCGTGTATTTCTGTGTGTACTTTTCACTTGTGGTGTTGTTTGTACCATCGTGTGTCCTTGTTTCACCTACAGCATTACCTTCAAGGTGACAGGCTTACTATTAATGTTCAGTATCATTGCACCGAGTTCTGCCCACGGTGAAAACCACCTGTTTTGCCTACTAATTACTGCCCGTCGCTGCCCGTCCTGAATGTAGCCTATCTATAGCTACAGTAACCACATAAATCATTTATCAGTTTTGATATATACTCCTAAATTGTAAGTTTGATCAAAATCGAGACCACATTCAAGGGCTATGCAGACTGTCCATGTAAGCACACACAGTGACAAGAAGGCGGCAAACACCTACTCACCAAGCACATCGAATCGGCGAAAAGAAGCATAAAAAGCTAGGCTTATCGCCAAAACAAACGCGCCAAGCCCTAACAAAAACCATACCAAGCGGCCCTTTTCAGGGCCACCAAATACTCCAAAAAGGGAACTACCAAAAAATACGATAAGATGACATAGAACACACAAACACTTAAAAGAAATAACAAAAATTATACACATAACAAACAACTGAAACACAACATTAAATACAAAACAAACAATCACAGTAACGTAACAGAAAACATGGCCGTGGAAATAAATCAGCTATTTCCAAAGAAAAGCCGACAACAACATGAAATTCAACAACAACCTATCATCGCTCAAACTATGAAACTCCGAAAAATAGTACTAGGCAAAAGCCTTAAAATTCATTCGGACACCAACAAAACCAAACAGAATAAAACCACCTCAGGATTTCAACAAATAAGTCGTATAATGTGACTACGCTACATCGTGAGACACAAACAATCGCAACAACACCAATTCAAAGAAAAGTCAAATTGGACTCCACGAACAACAAAAAAACAAAAACTTGAAAGCTATCTGAAGCTGCTAAACTCGCACTTCTAGAGATACCCTTTCAAACAAGGAAACAAAACATGTCGCGTGCCAAAAGAATCGCGATAAACCAGCTTGCAAACATTGGACAAATTTTGGGAAAATAACCCTTCGACAAGGGTCGGTTTTTCGTTATTGTCAACACAAACGATTACGTACTCGAATGCGAAAGGCAATTACGTAACACTCAGTATTATACACAACAAGCCAGAACAAACAGTAAACAAAGTAAATGAACTATTAATTAAAATGTACGAGAACAAGCACATCAACCAGGATACTTGTAAGTATCTTGATCCAATAAACATAAAATCCGTACCCCGCAGTGGTACTTATTGCCTAAAAATTCACAAACTCCGCAAAAATCTAAAAGACACACCAGTCAAAACAAAATTTACCGAAGTAAAGAAATATAGAACAAACAAACCGAACCACCAAACGGACTCACAACGTGACCAAAATTAATATACTTGCCTCGCTAATCGGAAAGCAAGACCACTAAAATGCATTAAATAAATTTTCACAAACACAAAACTAAGGAAAGAATCTACACTGCGACTGATGAGAAACCACACTCGGGTTTCGAAACGCAAGCGTCAAAGGGCGACTCTATCAACTTTTGTAACAACATAGGTCCGGCTGCGTCTCGCCATAAGCTTTCCCCACACAAACAAAACATTACCGTACACACTAATCCAAACTTCTCTATAAATATCCAAAGCGAAACAAACATTTCATTAACACAAAAAATCGGATAAGAATGTAGGAACACATTTTCGAAACGAATCAAACACAAACTCGACACAAAAACATTTAGGATAGTTAGGTGGGGAGCCTGTTTCACATTTTTTACATCTCGCTATACTGTCTATGATTCTAAAAATAAAGTCATCTGCCACTTTTTCTGTATACGCGGTTTGGCAAAACTCATCTCTTCAATCGAAAGTCGGGCGATTTCATGGTTCTTGTTTTGGGGCACTTAAGTGTACGTCGAGCTTAAGGAATGTAGTTACATTCGCGATGTTTTATTCGAAAAATTATTTATTCCTTCAAGGGCAAATGCACATAATTTATGCTGTTGGAAATACTGGCCGCTCATAAACAAGACAATAAACTCAATATATGTGCATTTTTACTTATATTGTCAAAGTACCACCGACACCCACAAAAAACCAAATGGTTCAGTCCAGGTATTTGCAACTCTGCCATCCGACTGGTCAACAGGAAATCAACCATAGGTGTCTTTTGGCACGCGTATACGCCAGTCACCTAGGCGACGGTAATCTGCACCACTTATCACCATCGGGAAGGTACTCCTCCCCATATACCACTGGTGATCCCACCCTCAAGGCACTGCGTCATTCGACCAAGCATTGTTATTGTAATTTCCTGCATAAAATTAACAGCGAGGTCAACCGGTCAAACTCTCTCGGCATTTTCTCTCATGTAAGGGAAGGATAGCCTTGGCAACCGAAACCACTCGATTTTGCAGCTTGGCCTTTAGTGTAAGATATAGTGTCATGGTTCTATGGCTACTTTACTATGTACCTTAAGTATAGAGATTTTACTTATGAAACGGGTCTATTTGTCTAAGCTGAATGCTTTACAAGTCAAAATAGCCCTGAAGTAATTAGAGGACTCTGTTTATATGCATTGCAGACTTCAAATACATTCCTGTGGGTCCTGTACTGTTTAGCAAAGCATCCACACGTACAGGAATCTTTATACGAGGAAATCAAGCGAGTCGTTCCAACGGGAGAATCGCCAACACACGAACATGTCAACCGGATGCCGTACTTGAAAGCAGTGCTCAGAGAGACTATGAGGTGAAAGTTGATCCATTCCTCAGCTTGATCATCCCCGAAAGCCCTAAAATGGGTCTTCAATCACTAAATATGGGTCACAATTAGTTTTTGCCAAAACTATGTTGGTGAACACTTTAAGTATTGATAGTGTTTAGTCTCTAAGGCACAGTGTTGTGTAACAAAAATTGAATAAAATCTCCCCGAGTGTTTTAACTTCAGATCTGTGAATAATACTTACCTTTGAGATAAATCTACTCCCGTCCACCTCCCCACGCTTGATATTCTGTTCCTATTTATGATGTGCTGTTGAATCGGACTTAGTATTGTCGGGGCAAGCTGGGAAAGTTTTGTTCTTGAGAGAGTCTACAAAGCTAGTAATTAGGAAGGGGTCTCTTGCTAAAGAATTTTTTCACACTCCTGAGGAGTCCTGTTCACCCTATAACAGAAATCGTATACCCACACACACAACCTACAAAAATGTGATTCATAAGACTTTTGTAAAACAAAAACATTGGTTACAGTAATTTAAAAACGTCATGTTGGTACCTGAACACAACGAATAAGGGAATAAATGAGCATAATTTTACCTTTTAATACTTTCTATGTCACGGTTTACCCAATTTAAAAAGTGAGGGGGAAATATCCATGCATTATTAGTCACATGCACACTGTGGTGTTGACAAGCATCTTCAGAGCAATCAGAGTTGATCCACGAAGTATTATCTTCGTTGTTGTAGAGAATATGATTACTACAGTCAAATTGCCATGCTCTTCTACCATGTATCTTAATCAGCATGTTGTAAGCTTTTTATTTGATGACAATTGTTAACTTAAGGTGGTATGCACCTCGAAAGTGAAAGACTTAAACTTTTGCTCTAACTTTCCTCAAGGAATCTTTCAATTATTCTCTTTCAAAATCAAGAATAAAAATAGGGGGTCACCATGCAAATTTTGGTACTAGAGAAACAAATTACCCAAGATTTACCGATATTAGAAATTCAAAATGGCCGCCATCCCTGTGTTAACTCTATGGAGAAAAATAAAAATTTTCGAATTTCGAAAAACTAAGCCATGGAAAAGTTTTCTTTCACCAAGAGCTTTAAAATGAACCCCCACATGTGGTATATCAGAAGAGAATTGTAAAAGTTTGAGAGTCCGAATGTCTGTCCCCGAGGTGCGTTCTACCTTAATGTGAAAACAAAACGTTATTGTCTTTGTGCTTTTTTTGCCAGAGTGTATCCTCCCGTTACCCAGATCGGTCGTATTCTGGACAGGGATGTTATTATCAGAGGTTATAGAATTCCCGCCAAAGTGAGTAGATCTAATGGGACTATGTAGTATTTCAACGACTCTTCGTATCTAATTGCCTGACAAAATATCAAACAAAACATATTTTACTTCTTTCTTTCTACCAATCAGAATTTCATTATTTCAATTTTATGTACTTCACGTCGTTTTTGTTCTATTTGTAAGATACATTTTTTGTTTGACTCTTAAAATCGTTGCAAAAACCCTTTCGTTCAACTTGTCATTACAGTCCGTATTACACTTTACTGCCTTCAAATGAGGAGTAGCCAGCCATATAGTCAGGACACAGAAATAGAGTATTTGCTGAAATATAACACTGTTTATTTCTTATGTGTAGATTTTACATACTCCTGGACGTTGTCCCTTCTCCGCCTGTATCCTTAAACATACCTCTCATATACAATCGTACATATGAATACAGTTAAAGCTATAAAATTATGATATCATTCCCTGTACACGTGGATATCATGCGGATATGTTCGGTCGGCTCGATATTGTTGTCGACAAATGAATTTTCTGGACTAGAGTTCATTCGCGAATAGTAAACTGGTATATCTTTCAGAATGAAGTGTGTTCGCCAGGCGGATAGTTTGTAATTCAATTCTCCTTGAGGGGCAGAAGAAAAAAGGAAAAAAACTATTGTTTTCTAGACATATCTTTTAAAAAATGCCACAATTGGCACTTTAATAGCAGTTATAATTTGAATATTATCCTAAGTGCTTATGTCTTGAGCGACAGTGCATTACTGTCACCTGTTCCAATTTTGCATCAGTTACCATGGAAAGAGAAAATCTAATCAATCACAGACTTTAAGCGGGTGGCCGCTTTATAAAAACAGAACCCTCACATGGCATTTTGAATACCAAGGAACGCCTCTTTGACCATATATGGGCATATTTTAGATTACAGGTGACTGTACCTTTAATATCAGTCCAAATACAGCCATGTTCAATTCGTCTAAGTTAGTCAAGTAAGCTGATATATTAGAACAAGTGACATGGTTTTCTTTACCTACTTTTTAAAAAATATTTTCAGACTGTCATTGGAAGCAATGTTTGGTTAATTGGTCAGGATCCGGCAAACTTCCCAGATCCACTAGAATTCCGCCCTGAGAGATGGATTCGAAAGGAAAATGAACAGTTCTACGGGTTTAAAGCTCTACCATTTGGATATGGACCAAGGATGTGTATTGGTGAGCTTATTTCTTGCCCCTTTCTTTTTCCGAATATGCACTCATGTCGTGTAAACACACGTACACAAACACAGTGCTTACATGCACAGTCACGTACACGCTCGAGACGCCAAAACAGAGAGAGAGAGAGAGAGAGAGAGAGAGAGAGAGAGAGAGAGAGAGAGAGAGAGAGAGAGAGAGAGAGAGAGAGAGAGATTGCTTTCTTTCTTTCTGATGGAATACTTTCATTGTTGTTCCAAACTTTGTCAGTTCAGTGTTTGTATTGAATCATTGTATTCCATCAATGTGACAAAAAACCGTTTCTCAAGTCCGGAATCGATCTTCGATTGTGTCACGAAGCCAACCAGAACCTTTTCCCTTTTACAGGTAAACGACTAGCTGAATTGGAGATCCATCTAGCTACAATAAGAGTAAGTTTGAATTTTAACTGGCATCACAAAATGATTATATTTTGAATAATAAAGTGGACATCAACGTTTCTCTCTGAGCTTTCAATATCTTAAATATTTCGAAGAGATAATTATTTGTCCTTTTTCTTCATTGGCCCATTGCAATCAATTATCTCAATCAATTGTCAATTATGTCAATTGTGAAAGTCAGAACTCCTTACATCATTGAAGGATAAAAGAATAATTATGTAATAGCTTTGTATTTCGTGCATGGCCAATTGCCAGGATACCCTCTAGTGACAGCACACGTTTTCTGTTGATTCCACTGTTTATGGTGTCCGGTTTCTTGGTGCAAAATGATGATCTTATTTGCCTGTAAATGTACGGAAACAAATCAACAACATTGACAAAGAAGACAGACTACTAAATGTAAAACAATGTAAAAAAAGCTTTTTCACAACCACCAATAGTAGCCTGGAGAAGAGGGAGGAACAATGCATCAAGACCGTGACTGACAACCGGGCGAGGAAAACAATACCTAGGATAAATCCACGATCAGCACTATGTGGCAGCAAGAAGTGCGCCATCTGCCAATATATGGAAGAAACCAGCATATTAAAAGGACAAGAAAAGTCATGTTACAGTATAAACCGCGACATCAACTGCAATTCCACTGACCTTTTGTACGCCATTTCATGCGGCTTGTGTGAAAAATAGTCTATACAGGAGAAACAGGTGATACTCTGTACAAACGTATACAGAACCATAAACCTCCTGTCAGAAATCACAACAAACCTGAGCCTAAACCAATGCACCAATTTACAAGCAATTAAAATAATCATTTTGAATAAGAAACCGGACACCATGAACAATGGAATTAATAGAAAACAGTAGGCTGTCACAAGAGGGCACCCTAGCAATTGGCCATGCTCTTAATTACATAAGTATTACATAATTATTCTTTTGTCATAATAGGATGTAAGGAGTTCTGAACTTTACAGTGGACAGTTCGAGAACATTGATTGCAGTGAACCCTATGAAGAAGAAGGGCTTAGTTTCTCAGGAATATTTGAGATATTTTAAGCTCAGAGTGGAACATTGACTTACTCTAGAATACGGTGGGAAAAATTCAAACTTCCTTCAGGTAAAGAGCGCGCTCGTGGAATAGGTCGGGAATAAAAGCAATGCCCATAAGTTTATAATATTTTTCATTTACAGGTTTGTGACCAGTTTACTTTAGAACCGACCTGTGATGTGGAAGCAAAGGTGACTACTATAACTGCGCCGGATAGACCACTCAATCTGCGGTTCATTAATAGAAACGCTTGAACCAGTGATTTGCAGACCGCCTTCAAAAGAACCTAAGCTTGGCAGCGGTGAACCCAAATCTGTTTTCTACAGGGACCTTTGCACATATAGGCATCGATGAGACGACAAAGTCACACATTTACAGAAAGGTCAAAAACCATTCAAAAATACATGAAGCGTTACGGCTAATGGCACTTTAATGATGTCTTTTATGACAAACACTTGTTTGACTCAAAGATTCAGAATATGAAACAGCGTTTCTCCAGGCTACTCTCAGTACGCGGAATGTCTCTCTCGGCTTGAAAATTTTCAGGGGACTGCTTCTGATAGAGGGTGACCAAAATAAAATTTAAAAAATTTCATTTGTTTTGTAAGTTTGTTTGTAAAAATATTTTGGCGCCAATTCGAAGAAAGGTGGCAGAGAGTTTTCTGTGATTTAATCAACTTAAACAACAAGGTCATTATTCTTGAAAACCTTGAATTCAGCTGTATTTTAAACTACTGTTTTATCGTAGGAAAACATATCCTGTATAAGAGGAGACGAGAAAAGAAAATTCGCCCGTTTTATTTATAACGGAGGGGAAACAAAAACAAAAAATTGAGAGAAATATTGCTTACAAAAATAGTAAAACTGAAAAACATATGAGTCGCATACTCTGGTAATATACTTTGAATCATGGATTTAGAATGCCATTTTTTATATAAGCACTATACTTGGTTCTCCTTTGTTCTGAGTCTTTTGTAAAAGTTGTTTCTGTTGTCTTTCCCTTTTCTGTATCTTTCTCTTTTGTTAATAAATAATGCAAAGAAAACAATTAAGTATGATCAATAAACAATAGAGGTCTGGTCACAATTTGCGTACTCAATATTAATGTACATCTTAATTCAAGAAAGTCATATTGAGCTAATAGTTAGAATGCTTTGCTGATTAAAACTTACAAAATATAAAGTGAACGTGCGTATGGCCGAGGTCTGGTCTCGAAGTAATCTATTGTCTTAAGGTTCACAGGCAAGAAATTGACTTTTTTAAGCTAACAACTCTCTAGTGGTTAATAAGCTCAGAACCCCCGTAAATTATATATTTTCGGAAAGCCTAGATATAGGGGAACATTTTGGTTACAATAGTTTCACCATTGTTTACATAACTATCACGTGACAGGTAATTTGCATAACCTTTCAAAAATCGGTTTCCCTATGTTTTGTTTCCATGTTTTGAGATATGTGGCTGAAATTTGTGTGAGTGCAAGCTGTTTTAAATCTTCTTAAACAATTTTTATGCCAGAAAACTTCCAGAGCGGTGAATTAAACCCCAGTTGATTTCTTTAAAATTTCTTTAAAATTGTGCTCAAAAAACCTAAGCGAGATCTAAAAAATCTGAGACACACTTTTAAAGAGTGTTGTGACAGCTTGCATTCCAGCAAGTGTGAGTCAGATATTTTGAAGTATTAAGACAAAACATAGGGAAAACCGCTTTTTGAAAGGTTATGCAAATTACCTGTCACGTGATAGTTATGTAAACAATGGTGACACCCTGGTTACCAAAATCTTCCCTTATATTTATTAGTTCAGAAAATGTATAATTTACGGGGGTTCTGAGCTTATTAACAACCAGAGAATTGTTAGATTAAAGAGGTCAATTTCTTGTCTTGGAACCTTAAGACAATGCATCCCTATGATAATATTTTGCATCAAGCACGTTTGCTTGCTGCGAACAGAATATTGTTTGAAAATCACAGTAGAGGTTTTCTGTCTTATCTCACTTCCGTATACCATACGTTTTGTTAAAAGGGCATTATTGCTTAACATACATATTTACGTTTTATTCAAATTAACGAAGAAATAGCCAGAACTGCCTTTAAGAATTATATCAGATTGGGATGGCAAATTATCAATCTAGGATTATTCTTCGTAAATCTCGGTAACAACTTTTAATCAGATTGCGCTCCATCGTCCCTAATCATCCTATGCAGGCAGTGTGTAGGTGCAAGTATTTGTGAACGTAAATTTTTACATAGGCACTTGCATTTTTCGATGCCGTATACTGTACGCCGAACTCACCAAGCAACTGTGGACTAATACAGAAAGGCTTGATATCTAACGCCAAGTTTTCAACACGCGGTGTACATTGAGTGTGTTGTGCGCGATGCTGTGTATGGGTCATATAACCCGTCACCTGGTATATGATAATGTCATGCTTCCAAAGTCATCATGGCCATTCGCAGTGCTGAGTTCAGGTGTCTTGGCAGACAGAACAGCGGGATTTTAAACTACGTGCGGCTATATACGTTCGACTGCGGCGACGTCGCCGAAAGGGTAATCCAACACTGCTGACACCAAGAATGAGAAATCATTGAACCAAATACTGGAATTCAACATGAGTGCCTTCAAAAGCATCTAGTTTGTGGTTGACGCCATTTTCAGAGGCTCAATTCAGAAACCGTGGACTATGCTGACGAAGTTTTGGCAAATGCACGTGATTTGACGTTGATTTGTTAAATTGCAACTCGGGTGACGAGGGCTACAATCGAACTCAGCCCATGGCCGTGGGTTCCTCAAGCATTGCAAACAGGGCAGGGAGCCGCAAGCAGGCGAACGTTACAGTTCGTCGATTTTTGCTCTCGAAAAAAGCGTAGCTTTGTCTGAGGTAAATGTCTAGGCCTAGGTTATCTTTGAAATTATGTATAACGTCGTGGGAGTTACGTAAAGACTGAAAGTAAATCTGGCATTTTCGCCGTGCACGAACGTAAGCGCCGGACATATGCGCTGTTTCTCTCGCTTACGCAACCGACGGCTAGAAATGGTCGACAACGTACCCACTTGCCCTTGGCGTATTGATATTATTCCACAAGTAATTCAAAAGTTTCAAACGGAATTGTAGGTAAAAGTACTTTTTATTTAGCAAAAAATTACAAAATCTTGGCTATTGTGCATGTGATAAGTATTTTAATCCCTAATTTTTCTTCATTCTGCTTGGAAAATACTCGTGTCGAAGTGGTTACACGGCCATTACCTCACTCGTATTTTTCTTCGCTGAACGAAGAAAAGTATGAGGGGAATAATATCCCATTGTCTCAAAATCGAAGTAGCGCTCGCAGTACACAAAAAGCACGTCAGTTTCAATATCTATTTTTAGACCTTAATCAGGCAATTTTTCTGAAACCTAACACAGTTCGTACTAAAAAAATAGTCATGCATATTTGTGTATTTTTAATAATAAAGAAATAGCCTAAGCTTAGAAAGTGTCTACAACAGCAGCCTCATCTATACAACTTGAAAGGCAATCCGCGCACGATCCAGCTTGATAAAATCATTTACGTGTCCATCTTTGCTCGGTCTTTGCACAGTCATATGTACATACATGTATCACGTCTATTGGGTGCATATATAGACGCAGAGCGGAAAAGACCACATGTGACTGTGGTCTTTGCCATGCTCGTCATCTGATGTATTCGGATGGCACCAGACTTCACGGATTCCACACTTTCTAGCCACAAGATGTGTAGATGTCAGTATTGTGAACGTGTACAGCAGCCAACTCACACCCACTCACATATCCCCGGGATACAGCTAAATCTTGATCTGATCGCCATGGCTTTCGGCGTACGTCGTGGCGTGTTGTGCGCTTTATGCCGTATATATCTAGGTCACCGTACTCTGTCAGCTGATGAGGTCATGCTTTCAAGGTCATAATGGCGATTCACAGTGCTGCTCTCAGATATCTGGGCCGACAGAACAGAGGCATTTTTAGCTACGTACGGCTCGGCTCAAGTGCTGCGACGTCGCCGAAAGATGAGTCTAATAATATTGACATTGAGAATGCGAAGCCATATGATCAAGTACCCGAGGTCAACTTGGCAACCTTCAAAAGCATCTTCTTTATGGTTGACGCCATTGTGAGGGGCACAATTCAGAAACCGTGGGACCAGATGACGAAGATGAGGCAGGACTTTGGCCCCATCTGGAAACAAAAGTTTGGGAAGTACGTTTTGGTGTCACTGGCAGATCCGCATCATTTTGAAACTGTACTGAGAAATGAAGGAAAGTATCCCAGGAGAGCTCCATTTGAACCCTGGATAGCACATCGACAGGAACGGAAACTGGGTCTCGGCGTCTTACTTCAGTGAGTGATCGTATTTTGCATATACCAAAAGAGATGAGGTCAATGCACACTGTCATTGGCGGGAAAGGCAATACTGTCATTTTGACCGTGGATAAAGCCAGTAACGTTGATCAGTAGAATTGTTACAATAACTCTCCCATTTGTATTAAAATTGAAGAGAACGCGCCTGATGACACTGTTTAAAAAAAGACATAAAATAATTGTGTTTGTATGTATCTTTCAGCAACGAGCGACAAATTTTACAATGATAATTTAAAATATATCTGATTTTTCACACATGATCTATTGTTGAGTATGCGTAGAACAAATGAATTCTACCTCGGGGTCGAACCATTTACCTGGTAGAATGTGTTCCGCAAAAGAGAGAATTTTTGTTTTAAGGTAGAATGCGCCTCAAGGACATGTATTCGGACTCTCCAATTTTTACAATATTCTTCTGGCCTTCCACATGTAGGGGCTCATTTTGGAGCTTATGGAGTAAATAGAGGTTTGTGAAAATTTTGAATTTTATTCCCTAAGCTATAGACATAGCATAGGGATGGCGGCCATTTTGAATTTCAAGTATCTGAAAAATTTGGGTAATTTGTTTCTCAAGTAGGCCTATCACCATTTGCAAGATAAACCTCAACTTTTAGTTTTGATTTTGAAAAAAAGCATTTGGTTGAAAGTTTCCTGGGGGAAGGTTGGAGTGAAAAGGTTCACCCTTTCATTTTCGAGGCGCTAATTACCTTAAAGCTCCATTAAGTCTATCTTTTGCATTCATCAAAACAATACCATCCTATCTTTCGGAGAGTTGTTTTGATTCCCGTTATTGGGCCATATTGTCTTTGTAAATATCACCATTTCAATCGTACAATATTATCATCCAAGCATCTTCGAATTAAGGTCGCTTCCCTCTTTGACGCCATGTCTATGCAAGACACATGTCGGAACCTCAAAATAAAGATGCACACTGAACTCGAAAGAATTTCGTGCGGGGAATATTACTACAATGAGAGGGCGCGAGTTTTCTCATCCATGCAACAACACTTTTGCAGTATGAGTATCTACGTTTAGGCTTATATGATCCGCCATACCTGGGTAACTTGTAAATACTGTTATGATAAACATAACTACAGAACTGTTAAGATTCAAACTGTTAAACTTTTGTTTTTACAGGGAAGGAGCTGACTGGCACCGCAACAGAACTGCACTCAGCAAGCGAATGATGAGACCACGTGAAGTTGCCTCCTACACCGACGCTGTCAATGACGTCATCACTGACCTGACAAATAAGGTGGTCAGAGCCAGAGATGGTCACAAAAAGGATAACATTGTACCCGACATTGAAAATATACTGTTTACCTGGTCCTTGGATTGTAAGTGTATTAACGTCCAGTCATTCTCATCGCTCCTCCTTTGCTACACAATGTGTCCATCTCGATCCCCTGCCCTGATTTTGAGATAATTCGCCCAAGCCAAGTCAGCTGTTTTTGGCTCCATAACCAGAAGCAAAGCAAGGCCGTTGAGGGCGCATCAGTTTCGGTCTTAGGTTAAATCTGCATAGCGAACCAGGGGCTGCGAGAGAAAGTCTAATTAAAGCCTGTCACCCTGACTTTAATGAAATTTGTGTATTTGATGAAAGCACTGTACTCCCAGTGTCATTGTACACGCCGACAAGCGTTCATTTACCACTTTTGTTGATGTGACGAATAAATGCTGCTACCTTTCGATTTATTCACGACCGTCTGTCGCCTTCAAACTTCCCTTGAGCCTTTGACAGGAATATTAGTCTAGTATGTCACTGTGGTAATATTTTTTAGCTTTGCTGTCAGCATAGAAGGGTCTTAAGAGGAAATTTGCATTCGCACTTATTTTGCTTTACTTGTACTCAGACGGAAATTTATATCATTCCCTTAAAGGGACAAGCACTGTGACTTTTGATCATACATTTATCATTTTTGTTGTTAGACACAAGTGCGATTTTTGGCCAAGTTCTTTTCCCCACAGAATGTTGAAACCCTGTAAGCACAATGCAATGAGTGCAATATGCGATATTCGTGACATTCAAATGAAATTCTTATCAATACTAGAATTCAGTTTTGAATGGTATAATCGGACATTGCAGACATGTACGCTGTGTCGACAGGGTGAACAAAGTGCATTTTGACATCCATTAATTTTTGCGTAAATAAGAAATTTTGTTTTTGAACAGAACAACAATGATAAAAGTACAGTGAAAGGTCAGGCTTATGGAACTTCATACTTTTGCCAATATCAGAAGTCAATAACTTGTGTATGTTAGTTAGATTATTACCCTGCCGTAAATGTCCACTCTCTGATGTCCCGCCACGGCCACCAAAATGTCATGACGAGGCGAGGCGAGGACCCACATTTCCTACTATGGATCAGAGAAGGATATAAAAAACCTGTGTACACCAAAGAAGGGTAGGGTTGAACAGCATATCAGGCCTTACTTAAAAATGGTAGATCGCAAGCAGTCTCGGAAGGTAACCTTCCATCGCATAATATAGGGCATGTTTTGCATCGTGCATCTTACAACCTTTAAATCATTGAGTACATTCGTTTCATCCAACGGTTTATTAACAGGAAATCTCTTAATCTTTATACGCAGCCGCTTGTGCTGTTATTTTGAACAAGAAATTAAACCTTCTCGACGACAAACCACATCCAGAAGCTCAAGAATTCATCCAAGCTGTACACCATATGTTCGATACAACAATATGGCTGTTCGTTGTTCCCACCCGAATTCATCAGAAGTTCAACAGCTGGATTTGGAAGAAGCACGCTAGAGCTTGGGACACCATCTACGCTACAGGTGAGTTTATATGAAATTACGAAACTTGTTGTATTCGTTTTTGCTAAACATCGGTGTCTAGTTGTCTGGTACCTATCTTAGTTTTACGTGTCAAACACCACAAAAAAACTCAGGTGGGTTTTAAAAAGTGGCCACAAGTATACATGTACCTATTCATGAATATCTATTGAAAATGACTGGTCTTAGATATATGAAAAATAGTTTCATAGACTTGAAGTTCAGAGGACGCCGAGCGCTGTTACTGGTAACTTACATTTGGGATTTCCAACAAATCAAGTTGTATTTGACGTTGTGTTGCTTGTATAAGGCATGGTGTGTTTTCTTGTATATTTGAACTGTCTATTAAAGGATTTTTCTACTCCAATTTTGTTTTACGTAGAAACGTCCAGTGTTAGACTTGATAGCAAGACCTGTCTAATGACCGGTGTTATCATTGGCCAATTAATTTCTGTCTGGACCAGCATTTATTGCCAACATTTGCAATTTACAAGACCTGTATTTGCAAGGCTAATAATTTGCTTTTCAACAACCCTTCTTGAGAAGATTAAGAACGTGTATTTGTTCTACCAAACAAAAATAATTGAAATGTTGTTACAAGGACTGACGGACAAAAAAGACAGAATGATGTCACGGTCACGGTCAAAAACAGCACAGTCATTTGCATTATGTCTCTCTTCGCAGCGAAAAAGTTGATCGACGAGAAAATGAATGACGTCACCCAGAGAATGGCCGCTGGGGAGGAAATCGACACAGAAGAGGCTGATTTCGTCACTTACATGGTTGCCCAGGGATCGCTTAAGATCGATGAAATTTACGCCAATGCTACAGAATTGCTGGCTGCAGCTGTCGATACGGTCAGGATACCTTGAGATCTTAAAGGATCTATTCAACATCATAATATTATGGCGATTAGATTCTATAAGATCTAACTAACGTTAACAGACCCACTGTGGTAATTTTTACTTCATTTAGCTATTCGACCTCTTCGACCACTGTCACTTAACCAGAAAGTATTGTAATGCGTGTACATTATTGGTATTCAAGGTCAATTACACAAGTTTTCATTAAGAGAGAAATGACTTCACCACCCAGTAACGAACCATGAAGAGTTACATCTTAATGCCAAGCATTGACTTAATATCCTATCGATAGTAAAGGTCAACCGTGTTTCATACTGCAGAAGTTGCTCTGCTTTGTCAGAGTATGATTATAATCGTGTTGGACTCTGTTAACCACAAATAACGGGGCTGTTTAGATTAACAAAACTCCACAAATTTAATCTTTGCCAAATCTCTGTTTCCAAAGAGTGGACAATATCCCCACAGCCATTCTTTAACTTACTATGCCTGTTCCTTTCTTTGCTTCAGACATCAAACACGTTCTTGTGGACACTCTATTGCGTCGCGAAGCACCCGCATGCGCAAACAGCATTGTATGAGGAAATCAAGCGAGTCGTTCCAATGGGAGAGACACCAACACACGAGCATATCAACCAGATGCCGTACTTGAAAGCAGTACTCAGAGAGACCATGAGGTAATTAGGCACCCAACAAATTATTTCGAGCAGTGATTATTTCAGTAAATATCACGTGAGCACTATTAAATTACATCTTTCACCGTGGACATTAAAAATTCTGCGATATTACTGAACTCCACGAAATTCTTGCAGATATCTTTGGTCCCAAACTGATAATCTTTTTGGCTGGTCCCCACCTCAGTGACAAGCACAAAGAGGCAGGTAATGGGAAACCTCCATATATCGAATTACGAAATCTGATTGGTTGAATCATGGGGCGCTGTCATTGGCTGTTCAATTTTACTTGGAAGTAAAGCTAAAATTATTACAGTTTCATGATGCGAACGAGCCCAGAATTTAACTACGGATTTAATAACCATACAGTTTTGAAATATTGGCAGCTACCAGATTAGATTAAAACACACGCGGCAAAAAAAAGATGCACTATGTGCGGACATGCGCAATTAACAACTTCCGGGAGACCAAAAGCAAGCACAAAAATGGCGGTTTGCCTGTATCTGCGTCTTACTTCGTGCTGTTTGTCTGGTCACGTGAGACGCAGTGATCAGCGAAAAAATCTTTCTGAAACAACTAATTTTTCTCTTTCTGTTTCAAACAACGACACAGGTTATACCCTCCGATACTTACTGTTACCCGGATCGTGGAAAAAGAAGTCACGGTTGCCGGTTACCGCATGCCAGCTGAGGTTAGTGAATCTCAGCTATTTTCCAGTAACTGAGAAATTTTCCGGGTGAGACAGAAAATAGCGGCACAGCTTAACAAAATTCGCGCATTATCGTTAAGTCTGACGCTAATGTCCTATTTTGCCAAAGGAAATGTGCGCGCTGTGCGTTCGATTTTAATTTGAATACGGATGTTAACGTTTCTTTAGAGTTTTCGTAAAGTAAGTTTGATGTAAATTTGAAGTTCATTGAAAATGCCAAGTCATGTTTAATGTGTCGTTGAAAGTTCATTTTAGCGAGTGTTATGTTGCAACTCTATCAAGCAAGCCTTCTATGCAACTTATCAGCGGTACTACGTCAACCACACAGTCGTTTTATCTTTTCGATTTAAAGAGAGGGGCATATCTTTTCAAGATATGAAACATTTTTTGACTGTATGTCATGATTCTATCATTTGGAGTATGATAAAGTGGCCATTTCTGAATGTCAAGTTCAGTATGCAGGCTTTAGGAAAAGCACGGTTCGAATAGGAATTCGGGATAAACGACCAAGGCTGACTTTCTCTTTAACTTTTATCTCCAAGACTCTCTTTGCCGGACAGACTTGGTTGATGGGGCAAGATCCAAAATCTTTTCCAGATCCAGTTGAGTTCCGACCAGAAAGATGGGTTCGAGACGAAAAAGAGCATTTCTATGGATTCAAGTCCTTGCCATTTGGCTACGGACCGCGGATGTGCATCGGTGAGTTTTTTCCTCCTAAGGAGCCTTCACTGTGTCAATGTAGGTACAATTGATATACTTTGACGCCAGTAATGAATACTGATCTTTGCGTCGATATTAAAACTGTAGCAGAGCATTATTTTTTGTTTTTAATTCTCCTGGCATTATAAAGTAGGCCACAAACTTAGTATTAATTGTGGCCTTATTAACTACATCGGTATTGGGAGTCTGTTTAACTGGAAACTCATGATTTGAAGAACAATTATGTTCTTGTATGGTTTCATTGGACGGTTTACGCAGCGCTTGTTGTGATAAGCCCAGAGTTGTAATGTACAAACATCACCAGGCTATCGATTCCTGCTCCTCCACTAGATGTTGTTGTTAATATTGAGTATTTACACTGTGCTAGCCCATCCTTTTCCCTTGAAATGTCCATCCTTTCGGCAAATTGGTTTTTTAGATATAGCATACAAATGACCTGCCACTTTACAACAAACTTTCAAACGGAAACGAAGGACAGATGGGCATGCCAGTGTCGGTGGAGCTAATGCCACGGTCAGACATTGAGGACCTCAACTTAATATGCTGTATCTTTAGGCTATTTTTTCAGAACTTTTGTTTTGTGGTTTCCCAGCACTTTCTGCATTGAATCCCTAAACTGTAATTTAATGCCAAGTATTAGCATATGAACACAACCTATATGAGTATAGTCTACATGTTATTGTTGAAAATTGTATAATTCAAGTCTAGACCTGTCTTTTCAAGATTAGAATTCATTTGTAAACAATAAACAATGATCACTACACACATACAATCTGTTTACAAAAGAAAACTCGAAATGTAGCATGACAAACGGATTAGGGTCAGACACCTTAGTTGATATACAGAATCAGAATACTGAAAAACTTGCCACAAGTTACTGCTTATGTCCCTTAACATTTAGATAACTTTTAATTTTATCAATTTTGTCTTCACTTACATACCATTTCATTTTGTACCATTTTCCCCGAAAGGTAAACGACTAGCAGAACTGGAAATACACTTAGCACTTGCAAGGGTAAGTCTCTTTATTAACTCCAGGCGAGGACTGTACATTTAGTCTCTCTCTCTCTATATGAGCATTCGGGTGAAGCCATTTCTCAAACATGTAAGAAAAAAGTTTAAAATAATTTCCGGGGCTAATTCATCATGATTTAGCCTACGTGTTTTTTCGCTATAAGATCCAATACGGCCGTCTTGTAACCATTTTTATCATTCATATGACTTTTAGACATGGTCTCTGAACATCATACTTGTGGATGCGCGCATCATCGTTTCGCTATAAGATGCTACATGGAATGCAGGAGATAATATTTAGTGAACACTTTCAATGCTAAATTTTCTCAAATAATTTGCATTTTGTACACAAATTACTGTTAAATCAAATTAACGTAGTGTGACTTTTAAGGGAATATCGAACCCCTAGTAATGTTTTCTCAATTTTTTTTTTTTTTTGTAGAGATAAATTAGACTGCAGACAACTGCTTACTATTGTCTATAAACCAAAAATGGAATCTACCATTAATGAATATAGACATTTGAAAGTATATTGAACAAATTAGAAATAAAAACGAAGGATAATCCAGTATTTTACTTCATTGACAGCTATAGGCTGAAATCTTCCGCCTTTGTACTATTGACCTTAAAGCCAAGGTGAAACTAAGTTGTGGCTGTGTAGTATACCTTATTTTCTTCTTTCTGCAGAAAATTTTAGAATTTCAGTACACATCTAATTTTCGGGTTTGATATTTTCCTGTCTCACGCTTTTCATCGTTGCAGTTGTGTCAGAAGTTTATTCTGGAACCGACAACTGACGTAGAGGCCAAGATGACAACCATCGTTATGCCAGACAGGCCCCTCAACTTGAAGTTTATTGACAGAACACCATAGAGCATGCGTGATCGACTTGGCCATCCCTGATTCGCCAATCACTACAACCAAAGTGACTTTGAGAAAAGTCTTTCTGGCGCCCGGCAAATAGGTTTCTTTCGTAAAGAGAGACAGGATGAGCTTCACCACTTTTCAGCATTAAAAATTTATGCCAAAGTGGTGAACATTTCATTAATAATATTATTCATGTGATTGCTATTATTATATATCTTCCTGTACTCTCAATCAAAATATCTAATGTCTGCCCATCGTCAACGGTTCAACAGTACCGGATCTAAGACTTTACAAAGTCTAGGTGTGATTACCACAACCTCTTCACTTTGTAATGTACTGTATTATCATCAACCTTGCAAGAATTGTCAGCAGCACATGCCATATGTCTGCTGATTAATTTCCGGTTGACCATTTGTCACTTAATTACACCACGATCTCTTTCTGCAATAAGCAATTGCTGTGTTCGCAAGATGTGTAGACTTAATGTGTCTTAACGGCAAGAATTTTACCTTCGTAAGTCTGTGGGTTAAGTATAAAACTTGTGATAAAGTGGCTAATGTCATCAGTCTCTGCATACCGACATAGCAGCTGAGTTTATGCAAATATAAATTATACATTTGTATATTAACCAAACTATGGTGCTGCAGGAGAAGTTAGAATAAAAGTTCAAAATAAATTATGACCATAAGGGATACAACATGGTATTATCAAATATCAAGAAAGCATTCTTTTGGCTTGATCTCCGTCACAAACATGTAAACTTTCTAGATTCGAGCATTTGTTCCATAGTTTGGTAGCTGTAGATTTCAAGTTATATTGACTAACAGCTGGTAGGTCCACTCCAGAGATGTGGAAATGATTTGCATATCAGACAGACTTCAAGCAAGAGTGGTGCTGACTGTCCTTCACTTCCGCTAAGGACATTATAATCGTAATCTCATTTGTGGTCTATACAGCTAAAATTAAATTTAATCATTTTCAGTATTACCCCTAATATCCACTGACAAGTTGTCACATTTTATCTCTTATTTCTCACACAATTCATAAAATTTTACGGCAAACATATTTATTAAATTCCAGCCCAAGTAAGCACCGCAGTTCCTGGACGGAAGACTATATCGAACGATGTTTTAACTTATCTAGATAATATATATATACTCAAATACGTTTACATAATATATTAAACCTCGTATGTAATTTTGCATTGTCGTCATGGTTATATTTTCTTCTCGCTCTACAAAAATGCCAGCTTTGCAGTTATGTATTTCTTGTATAAACAGCCCTGAGAACATGTAAGTCTTCGTAAACTGTAATCAGAGCTTTCGAATTGCACATTTGGACTTAAACACTCAAAGGCACATCTAGTATTGTCTTGGTACATGACACAAACGAATTTATGGTAAATGTTTCTAAAAAGCCGGAATTCTGTTTGTTTTTTGACACTCGCCCTTTCTCGTCTTACACAGGAACATTTAAGACTCTAATCTGTAATAATGTTGAATGGAAATGTTTGTTTTTTCGTTCTGCTATGTACTATGGCGTAAAATTGCAATAATTGTCTCAAGGTTACATTTAAATAAATATTTGTCTCTTAAGTTCACCTTTACCATTTATGTGACGGTAAAAATGTATATAATTTTAAAGCTTATAAAGCGAAGATTTAGGTTGCGATATTAACCTCAACAAAAGATAAAAGTACCTGTCAGGATGAAAAAACCTGACAAGTGTATTCAGTCACCTCGAGCATTTAGCTCTGTGTAGCAACTACAAGACTTGATTTTTCTACAAAATTATTAATACTAATATGAGTTTTCCCAGTGTGTAGGATATTTAAATTCCTTTTATATTCATTGATTGTTCACACACATGGATGAAATAATATCGTAGCGATGTCTGTCTGTGTGTGAGTCTACCTGTCTATTTGTCTGTCTGTTTACACCATAACTCAAGAAAACCTGAACGGATTCAAGTCAAATTTGATAGATAGGTACCACATGCTTATGGCAAGAACTACACATACTTAGATTTTTGTAGGTGTAGCTTGCATATTAACTAAGTTACGAAACATAATTTTTGCACATAACGGTTTCCTATGGAGACAGTAATCACAGTGGCGATCGACGTATATCAAGAAATACCGAACAAAATTTCTTGAAACTTTTCACAGATGACAATATCAGAACATATGATACTGTGAGTGTCATGGAAATTATCTGCTCATTTGCCAATTTAATGAACTTTTGAAATTAGTGATATAACTCCACAATTCCTAGGTATGATACTTGCTACAAAATTGATCTGATCACCGGCCCTGTGGGTGGAGGGACGGTTATCTGATGGATATCTAATTTTACAGAGAAGCATTGGGCAGTGTCAAGTTAATGAATAGTTCATTTGCATATTTTATGAAGTTTTGTAATTAGTCATGTAACTCCGAAATAAATGCACCAAATTTGATGAATCTGCTGCAGATACTGATCCGACAGATATCTGACTGTGTTGTGAAGCATTTAGTAGTGTGAAGTTAATTAAGGGTTCATTTGCATATTTAATGAACTTTGTAATTAGTGATATAACTCCGAAATTACAGCATTAAATTGACAGCATTAAATTTCATGAAACGTGCTAGAGATGTGGTCTATTAGATCTCTAATTGACCCAGATATCTGATTGTTCTGTGAAGCGTACTGCTATGATATGAAACTTTTGTAAACCACGTGAGCACATTCAGTTCACATCTGGGTTTGTAATGTGCTGTAAATCTCGCAATAAACGATACTTGCTACTAGGATGAATGCGTAAAAGTGTTTCTCTTGGTTCACTACGTTAGGACCGAAGATATTTCTTATTTGTTTTTGTGTCCTCACGCGTGTTCGTTTTTTTCTGTTTTTTGTTGTTTTTTTGGGGGGGAGGCTCCACAAAAAGCCATGTACTGAAAAGGCTTTAGCTTTAAGCTTTCTGCCTACAAATCCGTGTTTATGGATTTTGGAAAACGCCGGCATTCTTGCAGCATGTCACATGGTAGTGTAAATGATTGAGGTGAAAAAGAAGTGTGCACTGTGATTCTTGAATGTTAACTCAAATTACATGGAAACAACCGTGTAAAACATGAATTGAAATTTGCCTAATATATTTTCTACCTAATTATCATTATTACACAAAAAACTTCAGGGATTAAAACATTCATTTTATGGAATACTTTAACCTTCCAGTTTTGTCAATTTTGAGCAGCATCTAAGTCATGTCTCGTACGTTTGAAAAACAAATTTTTGGTAAGTCACTGTGCTCAGTTTTTCACTATGACAAATTGGCAAATTGTAACCAGGAATTCACAATTTGCATACTCTTTCATGATCGTCATTTTTGTGCTCTTCAGCAGGTGCCCTTGACCTGGCCAGAGTTGGATTATCTCAACTAGGCTTTGACTGATATATCCAAACAATCCAGTGATGCGTTTAAAAATGAATCAGTTTAAGAACTTGCCTTACAGGAATGTGGCTCTATAAACTGCTAGATAACAGTTAGTGTTAAACACGTGCTAGTAGAACTACCTAATATATGTTTACTTGCGTGTATCCCTAATAAGTATGCGACTATATGATGATTTGGGAGGGGACTTGAACAATTTTGGTCATATAGAAGGGGGAGAATTGAAAATTTTTAGGGTACTGAGGGGGATCTGAAAAAAAGATTTCAATCGCGATTCCAAATGGTTCAACCCAAGCAACAAACAGTTAACTGTTACGCAAGTAGGCCGTGTGCCGTGTACCGCTAACCCAAGCGACCGTGGTGCCATGGAGGTAATAGTACTACCTCCATGGTGGTACCAATGGCACTTTTTATAAGGTGGCAGCCCTCAATCCCTGGTTCTCGCATTGGCGCGAGTTGACATTGACCGTTTATGCAATTTGAATCATTTTGCTCTCTTTTGAGAGGTGTGATCAGTTCTAGATTTATTCAGAGATAAGCTGACACATAACCGTGACAAAACCCGCCCCTCTAAAACTTAAGCCCTAAAACTTTGCTGCCTCCAACTTGAAGTTCAAGTGTTTGCACTTCTATGTTGACAGTGTTACTGTGTTTGTTTGCGAGGTCGGTCATTATATAATCACGGGTCACAAGGGTCAAAGAAGTAATTGATAGAAGGCGACGGGTTATAATGGCATTCATCCGAGCGTCAACGGTGCGCTACCTCAACCGACCGAAATGCGTCACCATCGGGAACATACGGCTCCGCTCCACCGCCAACCTCGTTAAGGAAGCCGACGGTATCGACAGCAAAGATGTGAAATCTTTGGACGAAATGCCAGGACCCAGTATGCTTCACCTCATGAAAGCTGCACTCACCGGACAAATTCAGAAACCTTGGAAGCCGCTTCACCAGTTCAAGCGAGATTACGGACCGATATGGAAGCAAATGCTTGGGTCGAATGTTGTGGTCAACTTAACAGAGCCAAAAGATTTCGAATTCGTGTTGAGAAATGAGGGAAAATATCCGAGAAGGGTACAGGTCGATCCATGGTTAATTCACAGGCGGGAGCGAAACCTCGGTCTTGGTGTTCTACTTCAGTAAGTACTCAGTCAAAACGTGAATATCCTTTGCGGTAAAAATATTGCGTTTCGGTATGCCATTCCCTCAGGAAATACGGTGAGACGGTCGAAAACAGTTTTTGTGTGTGTGGATGTGACCAATAAAATAGAAATAAATGTAGCAGAATCATGAGTAACTTTCGAAAATGCGCAAAAGGTTAAAGGCACTGTTCGCGATCCCTGGGATTGCCTTTGTTCTAGTCTGTAAGAGGATTATGGAGGTGTGTAGCCTTCTGTTTTCCATTGAAATTGTAATCTGATAGGTAAATTTCTGATGAGACAATCTGGTGCCAACACATGCGCAAAACGTTAAGGATCAGAGGCTTATTGTAATAGGGTAGTCGGATCACTCACCCTGTTTTTGGAGGGTCTATGGATCACCGAATATCTGGAATATACACACGACTTGAACATTTCAAGACTGCATGGACAACCGTGCAGGAATTGTATGGATGATTGAGTAGGTAGATCATTCAATTGTGTCATTCTGAGATTTACGCATTACACAATGCTTTTCGGTATTCAGAAGAGAAAATGTGTTATAAAGAGTGACCATTTCAAATTAACGATGTGCTAAGGGAGCCTTTTGTAATTACAGGGGTGGGCCTGGGGAATTCCGTGCGCACCTGTACTGTAAAATGTGAAACCCCCCCCTAACCTCTTCTCTAAAATTTGACCCCCCTCCCTTGTCTAACATTCTAAAACTTGACCCCCCTCTAATCACTCCAGTATTCTCGCCAGCACAGTCCCTCAACACGAGGGACTGTGTCCCCAGGAATGACTGAACCAGTATCAGCTAATCTACATAACAATTGGTTTAACAGTGATTTGAGCTAGGGACAGAAATTATAGGGGATGGCGTTTTGGGCGGGAGGGTCGCAATTTATCATGCAAGCATTTTTGAAGGATTTAAAAATTTGTGAGAAGGTCATCATATTATGCTCAACTAAAAGGAGGCAATATGTGGCTGATATAGTGCTTCACCCAAAAATATCAAATCGTAATACGTGGGAGTCTATCAGGCAATCTATTGGCAATTTTCCCCACACAACAAGCTATATCTGTACATTTATATATGTTTGATAATATATGTAAATGTACTTTGCTTGAAGTGGGAAGTAAAACGTGTATGCAGTGTGTGCAAGAAATTGTCACTGTATATGGTAGTCTGTGAGGAAACTAGGAATAATCTTTTTCCAAAACAAAACTAGGTAAATCTGCGTAATTATGTACTCTTGAAAATTGATATCAATGTACTTGATTAGACGTGTGGTTACAAGTGCATGCGTGTGCAAGAAATTGGATTTGGAATGTTAGCGAAATGTTGATTCACTATATATTGTAGTCTATGAGGAAACTAGGAATATTTTTTTAAATACAAAGCTAGGTGAATCTGTGTATTTATATAGGCCTACTCTTGGTTATTGATATTAATGTATATTGGACTCTGGTGATTCATGTGGATGCGTGTACAAGAAATTGGATTTTGGAATTTCACCTAAATGTTGATTCACTATACATGGCAGTCTATTAGGAAACTGTGAATATTTTTTTTCAATACAAAACTAGGTAAATCTGTGCATTAATGTACTCTTGATAATCGATATTAATGTACTTGATTAGACTAGGCTGGTCACAAATGATGCATGTGCAAGAAATTGGATTTTGGAATTTCAACGAAATGTTGATTCACTATACATGGTAGTCTATGAGAAAGCTATAAACGATATTTTCCAGTATAAAACATAAAACTAACAATATGCATTTATGGACGTTTGCTAATTGATATACACTTTGCTACTGTTTTGTATCTTGTCTTTCACCAGTTATAACTCTTCAAGGTGTGTAAGGTTAAATACGACGAATTCGGACGCGCAGACGTTTTAGAACGTTTCTGCGCCGATTTAACTCCGGCTTGCCGTAAATAGGTCATGTTGTAGCGCACATATTTACATCAGCTGTCATTGTTGAAATTGCGCTTTTACCCAGTGTTTTAACCTTATCTCTCATAGCAATAAATGTGACCGACGACCTTGTAATATTTTGACTTCTACGAAGCTGATTTTTATTAACTATGAGCGAAAAATTTATATTACTCTCCCTTTTTACGTGGCGCAGGTTACACATTCACCTGGAGATATTTCAAAAAGTAGCGTCACGGTGGTGACACTACTTTATTAATAGGGCAAACTGATCAGTACGATGTCAAGATTTGATTAGCCAAATTTGGTCAAAATGACATCATACAGAGCGATAGGAAGAAAGTTCGAAAATTATGTAGTGATAAAATTTTGATATCGTCATTTTGTAGTCGATACTAATGTTAAAATTTCAATATCATAAAAGCTGTAATTTCAATAGATATGCATCTGACGTCATGGTATTTATTAAAATTATCTAATTTGCTTAGTGTTTTATAATTGATTCCTTTAGTTAAAGTGAATTATCTCATTTTTCTTTATTTCTAAAGACGTGACTTTAACGTCCGTTTCCATGGAAACCAGTTTGGTGACCCCATTGTTATTTCATTTTTGCACTCGCACAATTCTTATTCTATTTTTGCACTCACAAAAATGATAATACATTTTAATTTTGACGTAATTCGTCGTACCTGCCGTCATTTTGCTGTAATTCATTGTTACCACTGCATTAAAAAAGTCCCCTTTTTGTTGTTGATATATAGGGTGTTGGATCTTGTGAACAAAAGAAAAACTTGAACCCGGAAGTACAGTTTAAAATCCATGCGGAAGTGTAATTTTGTGAGAGACCCAGATGAGAATCAAACTTGTAGTTTTGCTTAGCCTTAGGAAGACTTTAACCGTCTTCGCTTGTAAAACGTTTTTCCTATGTATTTTTATCAGTGAAGAATCGGACTGGCAGCGCAACAGAGCTGCACTAAGCAAACGGATGATGAGACCACGTGAGGTTGCCACATACAGTGACACTGTCAATGACGTCATCACGGACCTGGTCAACTCACTCGTAAGGGACAGAAATAACTATGGCAAAGACAACATTGTGCCTGATATAGAAAATGCTGTCTTCAAATGGTCACTTGATTGTAAGTACATTTCTGAAGTAAAAATTCATATCGCTTTCGCCAAGATCAATAATGCATGTGAACCAAGGGGAAAGAGCAACAAGCTACTTTCATGATCCCCGAATGACCTCCACCATCTTAATTGTCATGGTTGGATCAGTCTGATGGCGGACAGCTAACTTAATGTACAGATATCGTACCATGGATGGACAAACGTTCGGCAACAAAAGTTACATACGATAGGCTGTTACAAACTGCTTGTATTATTATCCAGCATCTTGCATAAGGTCGTGTAACAGAACATATTTACTTTTAAATGTTGAAAAAATGTCGAAAATAAAAGTTACGTTGGGGCGGAAACTCTCAGGCTTGTGCTTCTTCTGTAAAGTATTGTTTGTAAATGTACAAGTTTGTTCTCTATCCATATTTTACAGCGGCCTGTTCCGTTATTTTGAACAAGAAATTGAATCTCCTTGACGACAAACCACACCCAGAGGCTCAAGAGTTCATCCAGGCTGTACATGATATGTTTGAATCCTTGTTGTGGTTGTTCGTAATCCCGGTTCATCTTCACAAAAGGTTCAACAGTAAACCTTGGAGGAAACAACTCAAATCATGGGATACCATCTATGCATTAGGTAATGTAGATTTGTCTCAAAATCAATCATAGTCTTGTCAAATCAACCGGATTTATCAAGATTAAAACCCTTTTCTACTTTAGGTTACGTAGTTCAAATTGTACCAATCTTTAATTTTAAAGTTTTGTTCCGAAAAGCAGAATCAGACATAATGTGAATATTCAATTGAATTTGTATCATTGATGTCAGAATTCTTTTTACTTAAACAGATTGACGAATCTCCTCGGGTTTGACGTCACACACAATATACATTTATGGAAACTTTGAGGGCAGCATCCATCTGTAGCTGTAAATTATTCATTTATTGATAATCACCATATTATTACGCGAATCTTTTTTTGAATATTCAGATGGTGCATCTAGACTTCATGATTCTGTTGTATAAGCATCAGTTTGAAGCAGACAAAAATGAACAAATAAACAGGCAGAGTCTGCTATACATTTTTCTAAACTTCTTCAAGATTTTTTGAATTCTTAGTTTTTGAGCAAGTCTCAGAATATGCATGGATATCATATGAACACTTACTGTCTAATAAAATTTAATTATAACAGCTAAAACATTAATTGACGAGAAAAGTGAATGACGTCACTAAAAGGCTGGCCTCTGGAGAAGACATCGATGTGGAAGGAACTGATTTCATTACGTACTTGTTCATCAAGGGAACGCTTGAGATCGATGAAATTTACGCCAATGCAACGGAGTTACTCGCTGCAGCGGTCGATACGGTATTCCATAATTCGCCATTTACTTTCATATTATACCACTTAAAAATATTAGTATGATAATGTTCAATGTTCTTCTGATATATATATATATATATATATATTATATATATATATATATATATATATATATATATATCATCATCATCATCATTATAATCTATAATTAGCTTATCAAATGTGGATAAAGAGGCGAGGAATAGTCCTACGGTGTCGTGATGCCACTAAAATGGAAGTTGGGCGCGTAAATCGCACTGGCTGTGTGGACACCCCTTGTTTTGAAAATCGCTTGCTGCCACGTACATGTTGGTTATGTGTAGTATGCACAACTGAATGAAATATGTTCAAGGTCTTAGTGTAGTTTTGGCGGACTCGAAATTCTCGCGTAATTTCACAGGTGTTTTACTCCCTCAATTACGTATGGCTTTTACAAGTTTAGAGTCTGCGGGTAAAGTAAGTATAGCCTAGTGACCGAAACCACTCGATTTTTCCACTTTGCGTTAAAGGGATATAATCGTCGGACTGCGCCTGTGCGAGTTTCTTGTTTACAAACAATGTATTTCATGCACGATATCAAGATGCACCTCATCATCATAGCTGCAACGTTTAAATTATACGATGATAGATTATGACAGACATGTTTTAACTTTCATAAATCACCATTGTGCCTTAGAAACATTGTTGCCATGGGTCGTATGGGTCCCATACGACCTTTGAGCGCAGTTCCGACGACTTATATCCCTTTAATAGTGCAGCATACGGTCTGCATGGTTCGAAGTCTACTTTGCTATGTACCTTCATTGTTGAGATTTTCATTTCTGCACCGGATCTATTGGTCTCAGCTGAGTCAGATTGTTGACAAGTATATAACTCTGAAGTAATTACATACACTGTTTGTGCATTGCAGACTTCAAATACATTCCTGTGGGTCCTGTACTGTTTAGCAAAGCATCCACACGTACAGGAATCTTTATACGAGGAAATCAAGCGAGTCGTTCCAACGGGAGTAACTCCAACACACGAACATGTCAACAAGATGCCGTACTTGAAAGCAGTGCTCAGAGAGACCATGAGGTGAAAGTTGACCCATTTCATAGCTTGATACGATCATCCCCGATTTCCGGTAAACAAATCCGCAATCACCAATGGTGACTTGGCCAGAACCATAGCGGTGAACACGTTAAGTAGTGTAAAGGTGTTTAGTTTAGTCTGTATACAGTGTTGTGTAACAAAAATGGAACATCTCCACAAGGATTTTAATTTCTGTTAATAATACTTACCTTTCAAATTAACTACTCCTACCCTCTTCCCCAAGCTTGACATTCTGTTGTGTTTTTGTGATGGGCTGTTGAAACGGGCTTAGTATTGTTTGGGCAAGCCGGGAACATTGAATTCATTGTCAGAGATTGTCTACAAACGCCAGTAGCTGAGTACTTAGGAAGTGGTCTCTGGCTAAAGAAACTCTCCACGCTTCTGAGGGGTTCAGTTTCCCCGGCTATAACAGAAAGAAAAAGCCAACAACTGAGTACTTAGGAAAGTAACTGAGTACTTAGGAAAGCCTCCCTAGCTAAAGAATCTTTCCACACTCCTGAGGGGTCCTGTTCACCCTATATACGTAAATTGAATACAAAGACACACACAACCGACCAAAATTTGATTTATAGCAGTTTTTAAAAGCAAAAATATTGATAGGTTACAGTAATTTTAAAATGCCATGAGGGTACCTAAAATCGAAGGAAACTGGAATAAATGAGCATATTACTTTCTGTGTCACGGTTTGACCAAAGTATAAGCCAGGATTATCCAAGCATCTTTTGTCCCACACACTGTGCTGTTGTATGGCCTCTTCAGAGCATCACAGTGACTTGGTGACAGGGTGACCCGTGAAGTCTCAACTTGCCGAGGAAATCATCACTGTAACAGAGGCCGGGAACAGAGGAGCAGTCAAATTGCCATGCTCTTTCACCATCTTAAACTTTCAGCATACAGGAGGCACCTTGAGGCAGTGGTAAGGGTACCGGACTCACTATCGGAGGATGGTGAGTTCGAGACCCGGTAGGTCCAGAGTAACGGACTCCCTGTCAGAGGATGATGAGTTAGAGATTCCAGCATCGGTGTTGTACCCCTGAGCAAAGCACTTCATTCCTCATTGCTCCATCAGGTAGAGGGTTATAACTACCTCATCCTGCAGTTGGGTTCGCCTGTTGGATAAGCTTTGTTCTTACATCTTCAAAGTAATTCGAGCACAACATTAACAATTAAAGTATTTTTGTGCCTTCCTTCCAGAATTTATCCTCCTGTTACCCAGCTCTCGCGCATTCTGGACAGGGATGTTGTTATCAGAGGTTATAGAATTCCCGCAAAAGTGAGTATGTCAAATGGCATTTTGTGATATTTCAATGGCTCTTCATTTCCTCTTGCCAGGAAAAATATCAAACACAACATATTTTACTTCTCTTTTCTACCTATGAGAATTTCAATAGTTTTAAATTTTGTGTGCTTCTCATTATTGTTGTTCCATTTGTAAGATGTATTTTTTGGTTCTACTTCTAAAATCTTTTCAAAAACCTATATATTGTTCCAGCTTGTCAACACAGCTCGTATTACAGCTCACCGCCTCCCAATGAAATGTAGGCAGACGAAAGTCATCAGGATACAGAAACAGAGTATAGGCTCCAAGATAGCACTATTTATTTCTTATGTAACTTATACTTCCGGACGTTGTCCCTTCTTCGCCTGTATTCGTAAACATACTTCTTATGTGCTATTGTCTATATGAATACAACTAAAATACAATGCAATCATATCATCCCCCTTAAACGTTGATATCATGTTGATATATAATACATGGACGGCCCTATTTGTCAACAAGTGAATGTCAGTCATGCTTCTGAGTAGTAAACTGGTATATTTTTCAGAAAGAAGTGTATTCGTAGGGCAGATACTCGTAATTAATTTTCCTGAAGGAGTAGAAGAAAAAGAAAGAAATTTTGTTTTCTAAAAAGATAGCTTTAAAAAATCGCTGCTCCTGTCACCTTAATTACAGTATAACGTGAATGCTGTCATAAGTTTTTATGTCTGGAGCGATTCGTACAGAAGTGCGTCATCTGGCAGTGCATTATCAATCAACATATAGATTTGTTCAACTCGCCTGTGAATTCGTTAAGTAAGCTGACATATTACGAGAAATGACACGGCTGCCTTTGTGTAATACTCTCAGACTATCATAGGAGGGCACGTTTGGTTAATGGGCCAGGATCAGGAAAACTTCCCAGATCCACTGGAATTCCGCCCTGAGAGATGGATTCGCGAGGAAAATGAACAGTTCTACGGGTTTAAATCGCTACCATTTGGATTTGGACCTAGGATGTGCATTGGTGAGCTTGTTACTTGTCCCTTTCTCTCTGTGTATATATGCATGTATATAATGGTGAGGAAACACAGTCACACACATAGTGTTTACATGCACACATACGCTTTTCACACCAAAATGGGGGGAGAGAGAGAGAGAGAGAGAGAGAGAGAGAGAGAGAGAGAGTTGCTATTCTGATGCAGTGTATTTTCACTGCAGTTCCAATTTTGTTCAGTTTTTGTATTTAACCATGGTATTCCATCAATGTGACAAAAAGTCCAAGATTACTTTACAAATGTGTCACCAAGTCAACCATAATCTTCTCTATTTTACCAGGTAAACGGCTAGCTGAACTAGAGATCCATCTAGCTACAATAAGGGTAAGTTTGAATTTTAACATCACATATATTTGGATAATACAGTGAAAACAGTTGAAATATCATTTGGTAAAGAACACTCTCATGCCCCTAAATTTCAATAATATTATTGCATTTTACAGTTTTGTGACCAGTTTACTTTGGAACCGACCTGTGATGTGGAAGCCAAGCTGACAACTATAGCTGTGCCGGATAGACCGCTCAAGCTTCGGTTCATTAATAGAAACACTTAAAAGCAGTGATTTGCAGACAGCCTTCGCCAAATCCTAGAATGGCAATGATGAACCTAAATGTGTTTTCTACAGAGACCTTTAGACATATAGGCACCAATGAGATAACAAAAGTCACACATTTACAGACAGGTACATTACGAAACATTACGGCTAATGGCGCGTTAATGATGTCTTTCATAACAAACACTTGTTTGACTCAAAGATTCAGAATATGAAATATGAATATGAAATATGAATATGAAACAGGTTACTCTCAGTACGCGGAACGTCTGTCTCCGTTTGAACATTTTCAGGGGGATTTGCTTCTGATAGAGGGTGACCGCAAGAAATTATAAAAATTTAGTTACGCAAATTCATGTTTTGCAATGTACTAGTAAATTAATGTGATTGTGTGGATCAAATATCAAATTAAAGACAGCCTACACAGCCTACATTTTCCCTCTTAGTGAATGTTTTTTACATTTGAAGTCAACAAAAATTGTTTACACTATATTCATATAAGTTCAAAAACAGTGTATAAGCTCTCATGTTGTATATGTATATACATATTAAAGAGAGCTTATATGGTAAGTCGGCGGCGTCTGTTTGTGTGTGTGTGTGTGTGTGTGTGTATGGATGGATGGATGGATGGGTGGACGTATGTATGGCGTCCACATCAAAAATTCCATAAGCGTAAGACCTACCATCTTAGTATTAAGGGTACAGATTCACCCAAGGGTGGAGATACGAATTCTTTGAAATGAATATGTTACTGTCAAAAATGCGAATGACGTAAAAATGAAAAATCCTGCAAATTGCTAAAACTGTATCCACAGGCAAGATAGGATCGAAATTTGGCCTTCAGGTTGCCTCAGTTAATTTTCGTATTCAGCAATTAATTGCAACACACTGCACCAGAGAAGATGAAAGCTATGTCATTCTTTCTTTCATAAAATTCGTATTGATCGACCTTGATCGACCATGTTTCCACCAGAACGACTCAAAACGATATGCTACTCCTGGGCGTCGTAAACAAAGGTTTAAGAATAGTTTCATCCCCTACGCTCTTTACAATTATCAAAAAACTTTCCTTTTCATATCTATGTGCTTTTAGAACCACTTAATGTCTTATTATGACTTTTAACAGACCAATTTTAATGTGCACTTTTGAAATTGTGAAAAAAAATTAAATGTAAGAATTCAAACTGTCTATGATGGAATCTGGTTGCAAAAGTTAATAATTAATAAATAAATAAATAAATAAACTATGACAGTAATCAATCATGTTGAATTGTTTATCACCTTTCAACGTAATGAAAGAGGCCAGCACAGTTAGTGCCCCGTCGATGGCAACTCGTGTAGTGACGTAGCGTTACCCTGCCATACTGGCATATTGCCCTATTATTCTATATTTTTGTTGGTAAAATTAACAACTACTTCGATCTGCAGTAACACAAATTCCTTTGCCTATGGTGTCAAGTCGATAGGTAAGACATGATCTCAGGAGGGCGCCACCCCTTAAATTGTCAGTATAACGTGGAAGGTGAGAACAATCTAGAAATTTTTTGATCTCAATTTACATTATTGAACAATCATAGACTAACCGAAATTTCCATGAGATGAATTTTACAGTTACGTAAGTTCAGAAAATGTTTAAAAATGTAGACTGCAAACTGATAAACGAAGACTATCATTGTAGATCGATAGGAGACTATCTGCGAGATATATAATGTACTCGTAATGTAGTCTATCTACGTGAGACCTTGACGGACTGATTTCTGTATAAAGCTCAGTCTGTTTGACTGTGGTCGCTTTTTTAGATATGTAATCATTTGTAAGCATTGTGATTAAATTTTGATATACGTTAGTACCGACTGGGGGACTGGTCAGTTCTTCGGCCTGAGGGGAGGGGCGGTGGATTCATGGCGAGAGGGGCACCGTGTTTTTTACTATAGTGATTGGGGAGGGGTTTACCATGGTTTTGAAATACTTCATGGGGGTCCCAAAGTGTTTTTGCACTAATATTTGACAATACATTGATGCAGTTACATATTTGATAATATTTTGTCATAGCATCTACAACATACATTATGTTTCGTCAACTTTGGTCAAGTCATTCATGATATACATCCCTAATTAGGAAAGTTTGTTATATACGCAAATTAGTAATTAGCTAAAATAAAAATGCTAAATGACTTCAACAATGTTGTGGTATTTCCAATGTACATAGCACGTAATGTCAACTTTGATTAAGCCAATTCAGATATATATCTCTAATAAGGAAAGTTAATAGATTCTTGGTATGACTTACCTGGATCATAGACCCTCGAGAAAAACGAGGGTCTATGCCTGGATACATGATTCGAAATGCTCTATTTTCAACTGATGCAAGAAGGAAGGGTGGTTTGGGCTGCGATGAGGCCATTATGCCATAAGGGATATGCATATTGGACAAAATTATGATTGACATATATTTTGTTTATAAATGCTTTGTGCTCAATCCTGATCTTTTAAGGAGGTTGAAAAAAATACAGACGTTTCGAAGCCATGTTGTAAGTGTAGTCAATGTGATCAGATCAGACATTGAGTCTCCGGGTAGCTGAAGCAGCACGACTGTGGGGTTCTGAGATGTGGTGGTAGATCTGGTGGTAGAGTCGACGAGGGGGCGTGTACGGGAGATGTCAGAACCCGGCTGAAGGACCACCGAACCAGCAGCACGAGCGACTGTATGGTGATATAAGTATGTAGCGGGGCATCGAAGATGCACTTCAGCGGATGGAGGTGAACCATGACCAAGAGATACGAGGGCAGGTTGCAGACATGGCCGTCCGAGGTAGGCAATGTGACATTATTAATGTTGGTGCTAACGTCATGCCTCGAAGATACACCGGACGAGAGAGTGGTTGTCTACGGAAATGGCTGAAGAAGTTTGCAATGTGTTCTAGTCTAGAACAAGTACGACCAGCCAACGTCAACGATGCTTGTGGTACACTTTCCAGTCGGCTTCGTTCCAGCCGTTTCTATGGTTACCCATTTTCGAATGATTTTCAGTCGATTTTCTTTAATTTTATGTAGAGTAGTTGAACTTTGAGTTTGTAATTGGATATATATTAAGCTATTTTATTAGTATTTTGTAAGTATTTTAGATGCGTATGTCAGTCGGTAATTTTCAAATGTAAAAGAAGATGAGAACAATCGAGAACGGGATATTCCTAGGTGTGATCTTATTTCATCTTAAGAAAAAATCAAGGACTGGCGGGAAAATGACCACGTGATCACCGCTGTAATTATGTAAGTCTAGAGACATATGAAACTTTGTACAGTAGAGAATTCAGACTAGAGATATTACAGATCAGACCTTTCTGACCTTTGACGGGGAAGGACACGGTCGCCATCTTGTAATAAAGTATACGGTTGGGTTATAATCTGCATCTTGGTGTGTCAGCTTCAGTTATTGAAAGCATTGCGATCCAGACTGGTACCTCAACTCGTAATTCCCCTAACTACGAGCGCGACAGTGTAACATCATCATAACTCCGAGGAGTGTTTGGACCTTCACCCTTTCTATGACAGTTCCATTAAATCTACAATCCGGAAGAAACGTGATCAAAATGGCTGGTTCCGACATCCAAGCTGTTCTCGATGCAAAGTTGGCCGCTATGAACGACCTCTACAATGCGGGAGACTTTACAGCATATAGTGAACACTTTACTGAAGATTCTGCACTTCTTGCGCCTGGCAAAGGGATACAGGTAGGACGCAACGGTAAGTAAATCGCTATTTCTATTGTGGGTCAACACGGCTCTGCTTGACCTGAAGGGTTCGTGGATAGACCCAGCTGCTGAACGAGGTGACCACTGTGTACATCAGACCTTGCACAAAGAATTATCACCAGATACTTGTTGGGCAAGCAGGGACCCATAATATTATAGTTCCTATTATGTACCGGGTAAATTAATAATTGAGTTGCAAAGTGTTGAATGGATAAGAGGGTAATACAGCCTTGTAGAGTAAAACCAACCAACCGACTAGGCCTCAGGCAGCAAGCACGAGTTCACTTTACACCAACTTTACTCCATTTGTATATCAACCCACTTGGACTTTGATATGGACCGTACAAACAGTTGTAAATCGAGTGACTTTGGGCGAAAAAGGAGTACAGATTTCAAAATGTAATCTAACATTTTCGAATCACGATTTGACAATAACGAACTCTGGCAATTGAACAGATTCATACTTGAATCATCCTCTTTTGCGGTGAAATTGTCAAGCCAACATACATTAGGCTATTGTGAGTAAGTCGCCGCCTAAAATTGAACACCGTCAAAACTGACAAGGTCACGCGATCACTTGCAGACTCTGACCTGAGCGTGTTTATGTAGGTTAAAGTTACATCCAGTCATGTTTGGAGAATTGTCACCATATACTATTTGTACATATAAATCATCATTATCCTTTCCATCCAAAAGTTTTATTATACAGCCTCTTTTTCACGTTTTCTATTGCAAAGTACAGAAAACGGCAGAATCGTTATTCTTACCCCCAACTTGCCCTCCTTTCCCGCTGAGCGGGAAATTGATATGTTACTGCTCGCTGATCTACAAAAACTTGCCCACTCGTCGGCTGGTACGGAAAGAAAATTGTGCCTTTGAATCACGAGGTCTATCCTGACATACAACTTGTTTGCTCGAATTAGCTATGTTGATTGCCCATTGAGTTGATTCTTTCGCCCGATCCATTTCACTTGAGATAGAATGCGCCGAAAATAAGTGACCCTTTAGCATTTGCTCCAAACTCTCTTCAAGGAATCTTTCAATTATCTACCCTCTTTTAAAATCACGAATAAAAATTGGTGTCATCATGCACATTTTGGTACAACAGAAACAAATTACCCAAGATCTACCGATATCTGAAATTCAAAATGGACGCCACCCCGTGTTAACTCTACGGAGCAAAATACAATTTTCGATTTTCGGAAAACTATAACGGTGAAAAGTTTTCTGACACAAAGAGCTTTAAATTGAATCCCAACAAGTGGTAGATCAGAAAAGAATGGTAAAAGTTTGAGAGTCCGAATATTTGTCCCCGAGGCGTATACTACATCAAGTTAAACCAAAGACCCGTGGGCGAGGCACAGTGAGGCAAGGGTTAGGGTACCGGTCTCACCATCATATGATGGTGAGTTCGAGACCTATTAAGTCTAGGCAACAGACTAGCCGTCGGAGGATGGTGATTGCGTGACTTTAACGCGGTGCCGTAGGCTTGGGTGAGGCACTTTACCCCTCACTGCTCCACTGGCCTATAAAAATTACTGCAGTTTCCTTCTTCAGTTTCTTAAACAAAATCATCTTTTTTAAGGTGTCTGAAATTTTACAATGAAAGCTTTTAAATTTCACAGATTTTACCAAATTTGTATATAAAAATTCTTCAACTAACTGACCACTTTTGATCAAATCATCATTTTCTCTGAAGTCGACGGCCCGATACACGGAACCATATTCAGTTCATATCCGGGTATAGTGTTTCTGTCACTTCAACACAAATACCGTCAACTCATGCAAACGCCTTACACCGAAGCTCGGGGAAAATTTTAAGATGACTTATTACCATATTTGTTGTATCAGTGATGTACATCAGACAATTTGGTACTAAGAATTTTTTTTTCAACCCTTACTTGCAGGCGGCAAGTACTTTCCCTGAGCTTCTGTCTACGAAAAGAGTGATATTTTCACAAAAATGATCTGGCCTCCACCTTGCAGAAAAACAACCATTGCAAATTTTGTTAAGCTTTAACCAGAGATTTGCTATCATTCTTGACAGTTGTCCTGGAGAACTTGAAATCGATGAAGGCTGCGGGTGCCGCAAAGTTGGTCTCATCACCACAAGAGGTTCATGGATTCGGAGATATGGCGTACAGTTATGGTACATATTCCCTGTTTAAGGAAGACGGATCGTTGTTGATTAGTGGAAAGTATCTCCTTATCTGGAAGAAAATCAACGGCGTTTATTACATACATCGTGATTGCAACAACACCGACTAGGAAACGGGAAACTCAGGCTGGAAGGAAGTCACGGTGGCTCTGCAGGTAGACGTTCTACATTTATAAAACGCTGCTGCATCTTCAATCTTCTCCTCGATCACTGATGTAATAAACATTTCCTTGAAAGTGAATCAATCACAAGACAATAAAACAAATGTAACAAACGACTGGTGGATCCATAAAGAATTGTAATGATGTATTTTGCTAAACTTTTCAATAAAACTGTGCATCGTGAAACACTGATTTCTTTGCTCCAGACATTCCCTAAAAGGCTTACAGCTAGATTTTCCTCATAAGGTAGATAAGTCCGCTGGTCTATATGTTACTTAGTTTTAACGATATCTCTCGTTATCCTTGTACTCTGCTCTAACACTGATTATGAAATCCAGGGCTTTGAAATATCGCATCGTACGTGTGACTGTCTAGGTCCTATCTTACCATAGTCGGACCCCCATTACAAGCACGCTTTCAATACCCGCGTGACGTGCCTCGACTCTCAACTCTGTCCTTTATCGTGACGTACACAGTATAATAGGTATATGCAGTGGTATAATGAACTATCATGTGAATCATCTTTACAAAATTGTCATCAAAACAACTTCATTTAATACCATCGTCGATCTCAGAATCTAGCAGGGAGTTCAGATCACATGACGTTTGTTGGGAAGCACGTCGCATTGTACTTACCAATATAATACCTTCAAAGATATTACACTTTCAAGAGTAAACTTCTTTGAATAAAACATTTATATTAACAAATTTAAATATATATATATAAAATCATGAAAACTAATGTCTTAAACTGCATCTCATGCACGTGTCTTCAATGGTTTTAAACGACAAAATAAAAGGCTCTCTCAGACACTGTGCACATCAGATTTGGCTCCAACTTATAAAAATAGCTCAAATAGCTCTCTGGGGCTTAACTCTAAGGAGATACAATCTGATGGCTGGCAACAGTCTAACCCCCCCCCCCCCGAAGTTTTTGATTCTCTTTGATGTTAGTGATTGATATCATCTTATTTACAACCATTTTGGATATCTGCTTATGCGTACATGTAGAAAGTATAAATACATTCAAAGCTCATTCAAAATACTATATTCAAACTTTAATTTGAAATTTCTGTTAAAACTGATATGTAAATAGTTTCAGTAAAAACAAGCAAATCACAGAATAACTGAATGTTTACATATAATTATATATATATATTTATCACTTGAACTGGCCCGTATCTCCACCTGTGTGACGTACACCAGCACAGAAAAGAAATCCATATTACCTCTGTTGTACGTCATCAACCGGAACTTTTTTCCTGCAATGGTACCGTTCGTACATGCACGTCGCGACACAGACCGATTTGTCGTGATCGATGCCGTGCTTTCATGGCATTTTGACAAAAAGGTGACCCGATAAATCCAGATACGGAAACATAGAAGGCATGCCCAACGAAATTTCGAGTCGCTAAAGCTTACATTTCCCAAGAATCGAATGAGGATACCGTCGATCGTTTGACTCGGTAACGTCTCCAGTAGCAAGGCTCAATGTGGATATCGTCGTACCTGGCGATCGCCAAGCGACGTCGTACCTGGCGATCCCGGTTGGCGATAAACCCGAAAGATACACCTCAACGAAAGTTCAACTTAATAAATGAATACTGTATAAACTTCGGGAAAGGGACATAGAAGGCACAAATATCGACGAACAACGATAAATTTCCTTCATCACACAAATACTATTCCGTTGTTTCTCGATCGGAATCAAGCCTAAGCTTAAGCTGTCGAACTGTAGCGTAGCGCTAAACTCTGCAGTGCAGCGCTGTAGAATCCGATGCATTTCGAAAGTTGACTCGGACAACACTCACAACAGAACAGAGTTCCCGTCAAGTAACAAAATTGGGATAGTACTACGGGCGATATATGTGCTACAGCAAATATCAAAGTCCGTAGGCCCTATGACGAAAACATTGACGACTGAGATGGCCACCGGCGAAGACCGTTGACGGCAGTGCCCACTACAAGCGTACACTGTGTGTGTCATCGATCTGAAACTTTCGGGCTCGCCAAGGCCGTAAACTTATTTTTTTAAAAGCCACAGCATCTCTAAGAATGATAATTACTGTTTCGATCGTGCCGTTGCATTCGCTTTATAAATATAATTCTAAATATTCTAAATAACTTAAAATACCAGTGCTTGAAAGAGATTATTACAAGGGCGGTGTTAAGTGCCTTAACATCGACAAACAGATTCGTGCCATCAATGCAATTTGGGTGAAAAGGCTGGTTTCGGGTAAAGACAGCACTTGGGCTGCCATACCATGGCATTACTTCAAAATCGATGAGTCATGTGATCTACTTCAACAAAATCTGTGTTGGAATTCATTGCCAAAACAAGTTTTATCATTACTTCCTGTTTTTTACGTCAATATTTTGAATGCTTGGTACACAGCAAGCGACAACACTAATTTAAACAGACATGTAACACAAAAATGGTGTAAGAATATCACATTTTTACAAGTCGCCGATTGGCGATAATTCACAATACGGGCTTTGGACAGAAGGGCAATTTATTCCACTGGAAAAACTTACTTGTAAGATCATTTACTGTACCCTCTTACAAAATCAACGTTTAGATGCTGATAACGCTAATAAGCTTGATAAATGGTATACTTCACTTGGTGCAAACCATTTAAAAACCAAAGTCTACAATCAGGCAATCTGGGAAAATATTTACTCGTGCACAAAAGAAACAAAATTGAGAGAATTTCAGTGGAAATTGCTGCACCGGTTATTACCATGTAATAAATATTTGTTTTATTGGAAGAAAATTGATTCCATGAACTGTCACCTTTGTCAGGTACCAGAATCTTTAGAACACAAATACCTGGATTGTCAGATTGCTAAATATCTCTGGAGGAGAATTACAGGGACTATTTGTAATTATTTGAATAGAAATGTAACTTTATCCAATACTGACATTATTTTTAATTGTAACACAAAAAAATTTGTTGGCAAAAAGTTTGATGGCGAAGTCATCAAAGTGTTGATTTTGCTTGGAAAATGGTCAATTCATAAATTTTGGCTCGGTGACAAGAGTGTACCCTTAAATGTACTGTTCCGACACGAGTGTGTTATGAGATGTAAAGTGGAGAAAGTTTCACGAAGAGATGAATTCGTAGAAGCTTTTGAAAAAATAATAGATTTTATTTAATTTATTTGTATTTCTTGCAAGTGTAGGAGTTGTTGTATAACATGACCGATGTGAAACTTCCTGACAATTTTAAATAAAAGATAAAAAAAAAGTCCGTAGGCCCTATGACGAAAACATTGACGACTGAGATGGCCACCGGCGGAGACCGGTGACGGCAGTGCCCACTACAAGCGTACACTGTGTGTGTCATCGATCTGAAACTTTCGGGCTCGCCAAGGCCGTAAACTTGTGATATTTTAAAAGCCACAGCATCTCTAAGAATGATAATTACTGTTTCGATCGTGCCGTTGCATTCGCTTTATAAATATAATTCTAAATATTCTAAATAACTCAAAATAGTATCGTTATCCGTCGCCAGCGCGGTGAAAGCTATGTCCGCCGATCGCAGACTTGCCTTGGCATCGCTCCAGCGCGAGACAACGATTGACACGAGCTCGTGACCGAATCCGTATGTCTGATTGGTGGAGATACCATTCCATGTATCAAAGTTTAAAATCGCGATAAAAATCATGCAATTTGTTACAATAATTTTGATCCATCACATCAAAGAAAAATAAGAAGACTGTTCATGTGATAAATATATAATCCCATGGAATTTTTCTCTGTTTGACGTCATCGTATACTCGTGTTTTTCGCGGAGCCGCACAACTTCTCGCCTTCGGCTCGAAGTTGTACGGCTCCGCAAAAACACTCGTATACGATGACGTCAAACAGAGAAAAATACCATGGGATTATATATATATATATATATATATATATATATATATATATATATATATATATATATATATATATATATATATATATATATATATATATATATATATATCACCTCTTCGTTTTACCTTTGACTCGGCGGTCACCAGGCCTGTTTTCGAAAGTTGAAATGGGGATCAACCACTTTTTGGTGTCCGCCAAAAATTAACCCCATCCCCCGCCGAAGAAACTGAACGGTCCCTTAAAGGTGTAGCGCTATGTCCTTCTCGTAAGTGGGTATCTTATCGATCGGTATGGCATCATTGGTTAAAAAAATTGTGTTGGGGAAACTTTAGATCAAAGTTGATGCCACTGGTGACTAACAGAAATACTGAGCGATTGGGCAATATTACAGTATCGTATGACTAGGTCACCCTATGTCATTACACGAGATGCCATCGAGAGGGCGTAACAATTAATGGCCTCTTCATCACGTGAAAAGGCAATTCATATCATTGCATACCGTTGCATACTGTCATCGGCCTACATTCGAGGTGTTCCGCAAAGAAAGGGAATCGAAATGGCTGGTTCTGACATCAAAGCTATTCTCGATGCAAAGATAGCAACTATCAGCGACCTTTATAATGCGGGGGACTTTACAGCATGCAGTGAACTCTTTACCGAAGATTTTGCACTGCTTGCACCAGGCAAGGGGATACAGGAAGGACGTGATGGTGAGTAAATCTTGACCTAAATGCTTGACCTAAATGGGTCAAGGACTAGTCTAGTACTCTTGACGGCGTTTGTTGACCTACGCCCAAACTCAGGCCACACTCTAGTAGAGTGTTGGCGAGGGCCAAATATACGCCGCTGAGAGTATTAGACTTGTTGAGCTGCGGAACGAGGTGACCTCTATTGGCCTCTGTTGAAATCAGACCTTGAACAAGAAATTATCGCGGCCGTATACTTGTCGGAAAGCAGGGGCCCTAAGTATTAAGTTATGTTAATGTCGTGTACTAGGGAATATTGAGTGAGTTGCAAATCCAATGTGCAAAATCCAAAGTTTTGACCCTTTCCTCATGTCACGTGAAGTTTGCTTGCGCATGCGTAATTGTATGCATGTCACCAGTTTGACCTAGTTCCGCTGCAGTCGAAGTCAAACCTCTAGAACTTCGATGACTTTGATCGCAGGGTTAATGTTTGCAAAGTCTACTTCTGTATTTCTGAGCAATTTTTTGCCTTTTCATGGAATAGTAGGCCCTTTCACCTTCTTCCATATCATGTGTTGCTCTCTGGTCTCATCGTATGTACAAGTAAATTTCACTGTTATTAGCGTCATTTGACCCAAACTCTTCTTCAACTACATCAGAGTCAGAGCTATGTCTGTCACTGCCGGAAGGCAAGTACAGTGACACTGCACTATCAGGGCAGACGATGTTTTAACTTTGATTATTTTGACAATATTTTTGTTCAGCTTATACAACCAACTTCTTGTTCTACTCCCTACAGCACGTTGAACTGTCCAGTATTCAGCTTGCCAACACAGCCGGCGTATGTGTACTGTGCATATGTATCATTAACAAATGACTTTCAGGCTGGACTCTAATTCAATTATTACTAATAGTGTTTACATCTACAGGTTTTGTGTCGACAAAGTGAATAAATAGACCGATTCAGAACGCTGTACACGTATATGTTGAGGACAGCAAGAAACGGTGTTCGATCATTGCATAAAAATATTTTTAAAAATTATCAACAGTTGCAGCTTTGTCACGTTACAGGGCCTTTTTGTTGTTTTTCTTATGAAAGTTTATTGGAATTCATATATTTTTAGATTTTTTCGCAATAAAAGTAATAAAATGCGACAAAATGGTTCTACATTTTGTTTAATTATTACAAAACGTTAGAAGCATTGGACGACACAAAATTTTATTCATTTTTCATTGAATCATCTACCAACCTATGGAATCTGAAAATGCAAGCAATAATACTTTCATGCCGCCTTTTACAAAGAGCAAATCTTTTAAGTCCCCCTTTACGAGCCCCCATATTTTCAAGCCCCCAAAAATCGTCCAGCCGCCCCCCCCCCCCCTTCCCCGGCTCACCACTTTTTTTGTGAACGCAGCCTTAATGCTTACTTCGATTGACTTATATTAGGGAAGAACGACATATGGTATGCCTCGGTAACCTTGTGATAAACAAAACGTCTTTTTAAAACATCTGAAATTTTACTATAACAGCTTTTACATAAGGTTGATATCATTCAGAGATTTCACGAAATTTTTATACATAATTTTTTTATTCAATGACTTACCTTTGATCAAATCTTCATTTACTCCCAAATCGACGGCCCGATAGTATACTGTTTCTGTCAAGTTCAGCACTGACTCAACTCATGCAAACGCCATACACCGAAGCTCCCGGGAAATTGACGGTTAGTTTGTCCCAGATTTGTATTCAGTGGTGTACTGACAATGTGGTTCTAAACGTTCTTGCTTCACCTCTTACGTGCAGGTGGCAAGTGCTTTCCCCTGAGCTTCTGTGTACAAAAAGAGTCATTGTCAAAAAATTAGATTTATCCTAAATCTTATAGGTAAACGACCATTCCATATTTTTTGCGTTGACCGAAGATTTGTTGTCATTCTTGATAGTTATCCCAGAGGCCTTGAAATCGATGAAGGCTGCGGGTGGTGTCAAGTTGGTCTCAAAACTACAAGAGGTTAATGGATTTGGAGATCTAGCGTACGGTTGGGGTATATATTCACTGTTTAAGGAAGACGGATCGTTGGTGACTAGTGGCAAGTATCTCCACATCTGGAAGAAAATTAACGGCGATTACTACTTACATCGTGATTGCAGCAACACCAACTAGGACACGGGAAACTCGGGCTGGAATGAGGTGGCTATTCGCGTAGATGTTGTATCTTTATAAAGCATCGTAATTTCGATCTTTTCCTTAAAGGGACAAAGTCGGCCATTTTCATTAATTTTGTTTGATACGAGATACTACTTATATATTGTTTGACATGTTGAAAGATACTGAATGAAACGGTGACCATGCATATACTCAACCCCGGTGTTAGACAAGATCAATGAAACCATTGTGAAAATGAATTAATGGTCATGACCATAAATTCATTTTTGCGACGGTTTAATTTAATTTGTCTAAAACGAGGTGGAACATATGCATGGTCACCCATTCATTCAGTATCTTTCGACATATCAAACAATAAGTAGTATCTCGCATCAAACAAATTTCATGAAAAATGGCCGACTTTGTCCCTTTAATCACTGATGTAATGAACATTTCCTTGAATGTAAATCAATCACAGACGATAAACCAAAGGTAACAGATGACTGGTGGATCCATAACGAAATTGTAATGATACCTTTCGCTAAACTTAAAAAAAAAATCTGTCATCGTGAACCAGTGTCTTCTTTGCTCCAGGCATTTCCTAAAAATGCTTACTACTCAAGATCTTATATTAGATCTGGCTCACGAAAATGATAAATCTGCTAGCCTAGGTACCTTGGTTTTTAACGATCTCTTTCGTTACCTTTACACTCTAAGGCTAATTTTGAAATCCAGGGCTTTGAAATGTCGTGTTGCAAATGTGAATGTCTAGGTTTTTACCGCCATCGTTTGGCCCACATGACAACAACGTGACGGGCGTGACGTCACACGTCTGTAAATGCCATCGTTTATCGAATAATAATAAGAAGATATGTGAAGTGGTACAATAAATTAACATGTGATTAATTTTACGATATTGTAATCAAAACAACTTCATTTACCATCCTTAATCTCAAATCTAGCATTGATTTCAGATCACATGATGTTTGTTAGCTGTGTCATACTTACCAATACAATACCTTCAAAATCGATTGATTTAATTATCAACATTGACACTTGGTTAACGAACGAGGTACTTTTCGGGTTTTTACTGGAAAGTGTTTTGTGTGAGTAGAGAAAAGAGACTACTAGCAAATCAAAAGTAGGTCAACGTGTAGACTCTCTCACAGCCCCTCGTCTGCTACGCAGCTCTATCCTGTACCACGGTCCCCAGGGGACCGTGCCTCTACCATATGGTGATGCGCCCTCACCGGGTCATGTTTTGAGGCGTAGCCAGCGAGGGGCTATGAAAGAGTCCAGCCGACGTGGTTGCTTATCAAAGAAGACGGCCTTCAACGCACTTATGATATGCAATGTAGCCCTGACGTCTGCGTTTTAAGTTGTCGTTGCACATTACACAGCGTGCTTGCTCAAAATCACTTTTTGCAAAGTTTCGTTCAATTTTCACTAATTTATCAACCAAAGTTTAAAATATTGGTTTTGTTCACCTTTTAGCATGACAAGCAGTTGAGTGAGAAAAAAAATGAAATTTATACAAATCACCTGAGTTCCTGGCTTGGTTTTTCTCCAATAGTCAACATTTCAATTTCTGTCTGGGTCAAATTTTGTGAAGTTTTCACATTATGTACTTTTAATACTATATTAAGAAACGACAATTTTGTTTGGCAGTAAAGTTCTTACATTTCGAGTAAATGTCATTTAGTTTTGCTTATCATAAATTTAATCAACTTTTTGTACGCCAGTCTTTCAGTACCTGCCATTTAAGAACGAGGATGCAAAATAATATGGTTGATTCTACATATACTCTAGTTTCAAATGAGATATGATTTCATATATAGTGTCACGTTTGTGACTTAAATTACTGATACTTTGTCATTAATACCAACATTTAAGTTTTCTTTGATGTTTGGAATAAACTGTTGCTACCATACTAAACTTCAGTAACTTTGCGTACCAAAATATATAGTATGAGGGAGTTTTCTTGTCATTATTGATAAGAATTATTGCTTTTAAACAAGTGTGTTAGTTAAGACGCCACTCTATTTTCTTTATAATGTCAGCCCTTAAGCTGATACTTGTTGATAAGATGTTAGCATGGTAGAATAAGTAGCGTCTTGCTTGTCCCCAAGTCTCTGTAAGTGTTTGGAAAAGGACCCGGGAAAGGGGCCTTTCAGCGAAATTCTGCCATGCTTATGAAAACTACAATTTGAACACCCTGAGCTGAATACCAACATTTGATTGCCATTGTTGTTTGCTAAGGCTGTGAGTGCTGTAAAGTTGGTAGCAACACAATAAGAGGCGAACGGGATTGATCTTGCGTACTATTGCGGTACCTATTCCGGATCGCCGCTCACCAAAGACAAGTGTGTCCATAATCTGGAAGAAAATCGATGGCATTAACTAAATACACACAATCCTATTGAAATCAGATGTGGAGCTGGTGACGGTGCCTTTGCATATTTTTTAGTACCCTCGTCATCCAGGAGTAAGAAGACTATCAGCCAACAACAACAACAGCAACAAGGTATGAGGCTAAATGGATAAACTACACTGTATGCTCTGTAGAACATGTGAGTTTTCAGTTTGTTTATTTATTTGTTTGTTTTTGTTTTTGTGGGTTTTCTTTGCATATTGGCGGTTGGAACAGGCTCTAACTAGCCATAAGATATTGAACATACCTGTTGTTGTTGTTGTTGTTGTTGTTGTTGTTGTTGTTACGTTGTTGTCGCGAATTCATATACGAGAATTAAGCTTTGTAATGCGATGTAAAATGTCTCACCTTGGCCTTGTAAACCACGCCTTTGACTTGACTGTTACCCTTCAAGGGGCATTAGGCTTGTCCCGGCAATTACAATCAGCTAGTTGATATTTACGCTGATCTCCGATAATTACTCTCTTATTATGCGATTTGATTATAATAGCCATATTCTTCATAGAGCTTTGTATATCATAAAAGCTGCACATTATCAATGCTAATCTATGCTGTTCAAAAATGCTCTGAGTTGGTTTCAAAATGTCGCCATCAAAACAAATAGTATTAATCAAATTTTAACACCACTTACAAATACAATGGTACGTCCCATATGAGTGAGAGCGTAGAGCTAAGAATCCTTTCACTTCTTTCTGAAGATTGCAGGATACATGAAACTTAAAGTAACAGATATTACAATTTGATAACTTTGAACTTGAAGTAATTTTGTATATATAATATATATACATATATATACATAAATATATATATATATATATATATATATATATATATATATATATCAATATTACTTTAGTATGACTCTATCACGATATGTCATTGCGCGAGTTGCTCTCGAGAGGGCGCAATATTTAACGGCATATTTCATCCCGTGTAAAGGCGACAGACAATTCATATCATTGCTAGCTATCATTGGTCTACATTGGAGGTGTTCAACAAAGAACTTGAACGGAATCAAAATGGCTGATTCTGACCTCAAAGCTATTCTCGATGCAAAGATAGATACCATCAGCGAGCTTTTCAATTCGGGGGAATTTATAGCATGCAGAGAACTCTTTACTGAAGATTTGGTATTGATGGAACCGGGCAGGGAGGTACAGTACGGACGTGATTGTGAGTAAATGGGTATTTCTCTTGTGGGTCAACATGACGCTGCGGTTAGCCATATAGGAATAGAAGTAAACTGACCATTTCATTCGAGAAAGTGCACTCTTTTTGTGAACAGTTATACACATTACTGTCCGTTTTCTCCATCGTCTATTGATAAATGCCAAGTCTCCTGATCTTCCGTGTGTTTCTCATCTCGTGTACTAGTACGGTATGTTTCACTATCCTGATGGTCAAATGACCAAAACTCTCTTCAACTACATAAGAGTCAGATCTTTCTGTCACTGTCGGTATGCAGTGACCGTTACACTGCCCGCTTGGCAGTAGCAGGACAGTTGCTCTATTAACCTTGACGATATTGACAATATTTGTTATCAGTTCACGCAACATCACTGCGTTCTTGTTCCACTCCCTACTGCAGCATGTTGAACATTCCAGTCTTCAGCTTACCAACACAGCCTTTGTATGTGTACTGTGCATTTAATCCTTGACAAATAAGCTTTTTGGGGGCCTATGGCTGGACTCTAATTCAATTATCACCAATAGTGTTTACATATACAGGCTTTATCGACAAAATGAATAAATGGTGTGTTTCAGAACGCTGTATACGTATATGTAGGGAGACAACAAGAAACGTTAACTGAAGGCCTATTTGATACATTGCATGAAAATATTGAAACAATTATTATCATAGTTGCAGCTTGTGTCACCTTAAAAGGCCTGTTTATTGCGGTTTTCTTTCAAAATTCAATGACGTTCATACATTTTTAGTTTTTTTCGAAATGAAAGTAAGGATATGCGACAAAATGGGTCTACATTTTGTTTAAAGCCCCAATAGCTGCTAATTTTATGCATTATTTTCATGATTTTAATTTCAAACCAAAGTTGGTTCATGTGAATGTGCTAACTGAAGGACGTGTATAGAAGTATCACTGCTCGCTGATTTGGACCTGGCTACACGTTTTAACAGGCTGAATACTAAACGGGTGCCGCACTCATAAAATGGCGCCCCCATGGAAAAATACAAAAAAACAGTATTTCGTGCGCATACACATCATGATCATAAAAGAAACAAGCATGATGCCATTTTCTTGAATGCACAACACACAATGGCCAATATTTTGTTGTCATAATCTTTATTTTCTCTATCATATGATTAGTTTTTGAAAATGGCGGGAAATCTAAAATGATGGTAAAACGTTTGAATATACATGCCATTTTCGACACCCATGACAACGTTTTACACATCTTCAGTCTCTAATGGATCTTACATAATGGAAGCTCTTGGAAAACTTAGGGTATTTTGAGATAGGTTTATTACACATTCGCAACCATTGGGGCTTTAATTATTTCTAACATCAGAACCACTCTGGAAACAAATTTTTTTTTCATTGAATCAGCTACCAAACTATGGAATCTGAAAATGCAAGCAATAATAGGAAACCAAAATATTTTCATGCCCCCTAATACACAGGGCAAAACTTCCAAGTCACCCCTTCCATCCCCAACATCTTCAAGTTCCCCTGAATTCCTCCAGTCCCCCCCCCCCTCCATTTTTTTATCGAGCGCAGCCTTAATGCTTACTTCAATAGACGTATTTTAGGGAAAAAACGACATTGTATGCCTCGGTAACCCTGTGATAAACAAATCCTCTTTTTTAAACATATGAAATTTTACTATCACAGCTTTTACATTTGTTTTATGAGTTTCTAAGGCTGATATCATATGGATTTTACCAAATTTGTATACATAACTGTTTGAATTAACTGACTCACTTTTGATCAAACTCTTTATTTACTCCGAAATCGACGGCCCAATACATCGAACCATATTCAGTTCAACCCTGGGTAAACTGTTTCTGTCAAGTTCATCACAAATATCGTCCACTAATGCAAACGCCATACACCGAAGCTCCCGGGAATTTGACGGTGAGTTTGTATCAGATTTGTTGTATCAGTGATGTACATCAGACAGTTTGGTACTAAACATTCTTGTTTCAACCCTTACTTGCAGGCGGCAAGTATTTTCCCCTGAGCTTCTGTGTGAAAGAGCCCTTTTGACAGAATTCGATTTGTCCTCCACCCTAAAGGTAAACGACCATAGTTTGTTTAGCTTTAATCAGAGATTTGTTGTCATTCTTGATAGCTATCGTGGAGACCATGAAATCAATGAAGGCTGCGGGTGCTGCAAAGTTGACCTCGAAACTGCACGAGGTGGTTGGAGTTGGAGATCTTGCGTACTGTTGGGGTCAACATTCTCTGATTAAAGAAGATGGATCGGTGTTGATTAGTGGCAAGTATCTCCACATCTGGAAGAAAATTAACGGCGATTACTACTTACACCGTGATTGCAGCAACACCAACTATTAAACGGGAAACTCAGGCTGGAATGAGGTGGCTCTTTACGTAAACGTTGTGCATCCTAATGCGCTATCGCGTCTTCAATCTTCTCCTCAATCTCTGATGTAATCAACATTTACGTGCATGTAAATCAATCACAGACAATAAAACAAATGTAACAAGTCACCGGTGGATCCATAACGAATTGTAATGATACATTTTGCTAAACTTTAAAAACCTATCATCATTTTCCACTGACTTCTCTGCTCACTTTCAAAATCGTTAACTTTAATCGATTATCTTCATTGACACTTGGGGAACGAACGAGCTACTTTTCAGGTTTTCCTATCAAACTGTTTTGTGCGAGTACAGAAAAGAGAGTAGCTTCAAATAAGAAATAGGCCAACGTGATGATTTACCAAAGAAGATCGCCTTCAACGCACTTAAGATAACACACTTAAGATATATCTAAAATCTGATGATAAGATATGCAGTGTAGCCCTGACTTCTCTGCTTAAGTTGCCGTTGCACATTACTCAGCGTGTTTTGCTCAAAATCACTTTTTTGCAAAGCTTCATTCAGTTTTCATTGATTTTTCATCCAAAGTTTAGAATATTGGTTTGGTTCACCTTTCAGCGTGACTAGCACTTGAGTACGGAAAAAAAAACATAAATTTATGCAAATCACCTTTGTTCCTTTTTTTTTCTTCGATCTTCAACATTTCAATTTCTGTCTAGGTCAATTTTTGTGAAATTTTTAAATTATGTACTTGTAATACTATATTAAGAAACGACAATTTTGCTTAGCCGTAAAAATCTTACATTTTGAATAAATGTCATTTTAGTTTTGCTAATCATGACTTTAATTAACTTTTTGAATGTCAGTCTTTCAATCCCTGCCATGTTAAGAATAAGGATGCAAAATAAAATTGTCGTTGTTCCTACATATACCCTAGTTTCAAATGAGATATAAAATTTCATAAGTAGTATCACGTTTTTGACTTAAATTACTGAGACTTTTTCATTAATACCAAAATTTAAGTTTTCTATCCCAAACATAATGTACACCCTTAATTTTTGGAATAAACTATTGCTACCATACTAACCGTAAGTTTCTCTGCTTTTTAAAATATATAGTATAAGGGTGTTTTCTTGTCATTATTGATAAGAATTACTGCTTTTAAACAAGTGTGTTTAAATTAAGACGTCACACTATTTTCTTTATAATGTCAAAAGCAGGAGACTTTCTTGGACATCTATTGACAGTTATGTAAGACACAGTAAATATTCAATAAATTGAACTCTCTGCGACCCTGGATATCCACAATCCTTGGTACTGCACATTTATCAGATGGCAGTCTTATCATCACCAGCATGTCGTATTACACAATACGATTGTGATATGAAGTCTTGCACTGTAGATCAAAATACCATGCAAAAATGCTTTTTGAAGGAAGATGGTCACTACTTTATCTCAATGAAATGAATAAGCTAATCGGCATGAATTAGAAAATCTACAATCTTCTTTCCAAATTTTGTAATTCATATTTTAAAACGCTGCAACTGGCCAGGTGATGGCACACTTTCTGCAGGAAACCAAATTAAAATTTTCACTTAGTATGGAGCAATGGTCGCCATATTCCTCTTTCGAAATCACATTATTAAAAAGACAACAAGACGTATGGAGGACAGTGTTACTTTGTAATGTATATTTTCTAAACTTTGCAAAGTTTAGAACCGATAAAGATTAAAGATTATATCGTTTATTTCAGTATGTATTACCAGTGCAGTGCAGATTTAGACACGTGTACTAAAGATTTGTATCAGTTGCTCTTTAAGAATTATTTGTAACTAAAAATATTACAAGAGCTAATAGTCATAAGATAATTTACTAAGGGTTGGTCCATTTAGTATTCGGGGGCGGCTTGGAAGATTGACCCCGGGGCACTATTTTTTTTGTCCCTGCTTCACCAGGAATTATTTTTTTCGACTTTGCCGGTGTGAATTAAAGCATTTTTTTCACTCGACCATTCAGAGGATTTTTTCTTTGTGCACATGGGCGCTCTGAAATGCCAATATTTGCCATTCTGTTTGTTAAGATGCTGTTCTTCATACGACATGCCTAAAATAATACAGGGAAAGAAAAGTAAACCAGCACAAAGTTTACGTGGAACTATGGGCAAACAGAACCTGCTTCAGAATGCTGGAAAGTTGGAAAGAAAATAGAAGCATCCTTTACTAAAGTAAAATTACTGATGGAGACAAATAAGAAATCATCCAGGTCTCAATCTGTTGGACCACTATCTGCTGTTAGTGATTAATTTTGTTCCAGGTAGGCTAAAAGCTTGTGAAAGATATTATAAAATTGGATTACCCAGGGCATGTCGAAAATTACAGATGTTATTACATCCCTCGATGTAAGTGCAAATTAGTGCATTAAATTGAATTGGAACATCCGGGGAGTTAGCGGGCCGGTGAACGGTGTACCTACCGGTTTTCCATGGTTACCTGGTCCGGTGAAGCCCTTCGACATTTTTCATCAAAATAGACGCTTTACGCTAGATGTAAAATATCCACGCGCGCATTGCTAATTTAACTTTCGTTAAAATATGTTTGATGCTGGTCGATAATGGTAAAATTGTTCGAAAATGCCCTGCATGTAACTAAATGTCATACAGCATTAACTGTGAAGAGGTATGTAATAAAAATACTATTGCCTGAATACATAGGTTTATGTGCCCTCGCAGCAGGAGACAATTTGCCCTCTGGCGTCGGGCAACTTGTAACCTGCTCTCGGACACATAAACCCATGTATTCAGGCAATAATATATGTTATAAAACGGGGTGCCGAAACTTTCAAGCAGAGATGTGCATTATTTTTTCTATCATATCTGCTGCCAAAGTTTTTTTCCTTCCATCTTGGCAGGAATTGTGTTTTCAAAGGCAACCTCTCAGAATAATATTTTCCCAAAAAGTTTCCATCTTAAACAAAGTACAACATGTTCATCCAAGATGCCAAATTACATTTGACTGCAGTGAAACCGTAATCTAGCCAAGAACTTAACTGGATTCCCATATTCTAGATTGTCCATTTCGTGAAAGTACAGGCCGTGATTTGGATTATACTGGGAGCGCACCCATAGTTCAGTGTGTGCCAGGGCCAAGCTTGTCTGGTGCCCTGTCCAATGTCTGCCGCTGGCTGCGCCTTGCTCACGACAAAGGTCCCTGACCTCCAACCACACGTTTGTTGCTATGCGTATACTAACTTTTCTATATATTTTCTGTTTGCATACCAAATTTAGAATGACATTACATGCAAAGCGTTTTGTCACTGAGATATGTTGCGGCAGCCAGTGGGTGACAACGAGAAAAATAAACCAGATAACTGCGATATGAGTATTTGTAACATTGAAAACAATTGGACATTACTTAGGATGTTGAATATTCGAAACGAATAGCAAACAGTTATATTTCATTTTCAAAAATTCTGGTGCACTTTAAGAATCAGAGTCACCTTAGATCATTAGATGACTCGCCTGATGGTCAAAGGGTTTATCTTTTTGACCATTGTGTCAGCTATTGTCCCTTTCCATCATCAGATATGTAATATCACGTTTTGAGTGAGTGGGCAATACGGAGCATTAACTCATTCAAAATGAATTTCTTTGATTATTGGATAGGAGGTTTAGTTCGTCCCAAGACTCGCTAAGGGTATCCCGGGAAAAACATTTGGAGATCTGTCTTTGTGGAATATTAATAGTAATAATAAAATCACTTTCCGCATCACCATATTTACAATCTGAAATACCTTTGTCGCTTATTCATGTCTTGTAGTCCAGTGCTATCGTGACCTTTGTACTTTCACGGTCCAGTGGTTAGATTACGGACACGATCGCCAGCACATACCTGGTAACATGCAAATATGGTCTGTTAATCATATTTAAAGTTCATAAATGAGTTTATTACCTATTTCCAGATGACTGATTGAAGACGAAGAACACGTCATCAGTCTGTGGTTACTCCCGAGATATGAACACAGAGTAAGAGAGAATATTTGACTTGTCACAACTTGTCGTGTCTGATTTTAACATGCAGAAACATGGTCTTTGTCAACTGCACATCAGCGCAGAATATGTATCATATTTTGTCAAAATTATCTGCATGTGTCATGCCACGACCTAAACCCCTCCCCCCTCCGGACAAAGTACCACTTCATTGACACAACTGATTTATAGCCGTGACCTCCTGGATAATGGATGGTCATTCATCAAAACGTTGGCGTCGGGAACATGCTCCAACACGCGTCAAGGTATTGAATGTACCTATTGTTTGTTTAATGCCAACATCCAAAACACACGAAAGTCATGGCGTCGCTGTCACGAACTCACACAAAACACATGATTTAAAACGCGTGACATTTGTCTGAAACGTTTTAAGATACTTCCTGATTACTTGTAGAAAAGCAATTTCAGGAAGCACTGAAATGTTCTTTTATATACAGCGCCCTCTATCTTTGCATATGGCCACAACTTTGCCGCATTCTCAAAGTGTACGTACCGAAACTCGATATAAAACGAATGTTAAGAGCTTAGAAGCCAACTTATTCGTTGCCATGCAAACATCACTCTCTTTACCGCCTTTGAGAGAGGTTATCATACATCACTAATTTATCATTGCCTGTCTGGGTTGTCATTGCTAGGGTGAAACATTGGCTACCTTCTACGGTTCAAATGAAATTCCAACAAACAGATATGAGGAACTGATGGAAAAAATACGGTTGTTGATACATTGTTTGTCATGTGTAGCAATGAGCATTAACAAAAACACTGCGAAAAACTATTTGTATTATAATCACTGGAACCTCTCCGATTATTGGTGTTGTTTAAGGTATATCAGCAAGTTGACATACTATAGCGCGAAAATCCAAAAACAGTATTCTGCGCTATGACGCTCAATGGCTAAACCACACTGTATGTTCTGTAGTTAGCGGTGGGAACATGCTCCAACACGCCCAAAGCTATTGAACGTACTTGTTGTTGTTGTTGTTGTTGTTGTTGTTGTTGTTGTTGTTGTTGTTGTTGTTGTTGTTGTTGTTTATATTTGTTATTTTTACATTGTTGTTGTCGCGAGATTATATACGAGAACTAAGCTTGTAACTTGCCTTCCATAATATCACCTCCGTGAAAGTATTGTTACTTTCCCACGCTTATATGCTCAGTAAACGCAATCACTTGCCCTATGTACAGTACGGTCGAGTACAAAGAGTGTATTACGTATATTAGACAACCTCGGGGGAAGTCACAGTAATTTCAATGCGGGATATGGATGGCCAGTGATAAGCTAAACGTTCTCGCACTTGAATCTGCAACAACGACATCTTGTACACAACAAATATAAACAACAACAAATATCTTCAATGTGTGTGTCAATAAGAACACTAAGAGAACTCTCATTGTACTAGAACACCTATGTGTACATTGGCTTCGCGTTTATGTGTACATTCGCTACACGCACATTTACGAAGATTGCATGAGGCATATATATTCAAGGCACAGTGTACGTGCTCTATGCATGCTGACACTGTAAGTCCATCAGTAACAAGAAACAGTCAGTCGGGGAGAATTGATCGATTTTTATCAAATGCATTGTGAGTGTTTCATGGAGTTCGAACAACGACCCCAAAGACATACCATTGAAATTAGTGGGCTTTCGGAAAAACGATATAGAACGACGAAAAGGCCACCTCTTCCGTTACACCGTTTGAATTTACCGTTGAATTAATTATTTGTTTATTTTTCATGGGTGTGGTTGATTCAACCAAGAGTGAAAGGGCAATGAAATCATCGTCTGTTGCAGTGTAGCAATGAATGCCTGTCTTGAAAAGAACTCACAAGGGTACCGTTATTCCGATAGAAAACATTCACTACACTATCATCAAAGGCGTACTCATTAAATAACATCATTGGTGTTGAACATCGTCAGTTTAACATTAGCGAAGGCTTTTCATCAGATAATCTTTCCACAGTCACTCGTGAGCTATTCAGCTTTGGGACTATTCGCCCCATAGACGTGTGTACATAAGCGAGAAAAAACCCGGTTTTTCTCAAGCATACGTACACACGTCAATGGGGCGCATAGTCCAAGAGCGGAATAGATCACAGGGGACTGTGATCTTTCGCACCAAAAGTCAGTCGATGGCGAAATTTTGATCCTCCATCGTCACACAGGAAAGCCGATTTGCACGTAGATTTGTGTTATCAGGGTCTTCTATTGTAAATTCACAAGGCCGTTTGTTCTGGCCTCGCTTTGACTACCATATTGTGACGTGAGTGTGAGTTTAATCACATTTGCTGAAATGTTAATTTGAAAAGAATAACACACAGGTGCTTATTAAGCAGTTGTGATAGTATGTGCCTCGAAAGTGAAAAACGACTTGCAAATTTTCCTCAACGAAATTTTGAACCATTCTCTCACCAAATCAAGAACAAAAATCATGGGCCACCGTGCAAAGTTTTATACAATGCAAGATCCGAGTACATGAATATTCCATATTGATTAAGGGTCATTAGCATAGAATTTTAATACCGAAACAATGCTCATTAGTGTAATCTGCATATTTGAATATCATTATACCTCGCATCTTGCACTAATAGCAAGTTTAGCACTGAAGAAATAAATTACCTTACATGTAGCCTACCGATATTTGAAATCCAAGATGGCCGCCATCATATCCCTGTGTTAACTCTAAAAGAAATAAAATAAAATTTTCGAGTTTCTAAAAACTATGACGGTGAAAATTTTCCTTACATGAGCCCCACAAGTGACAAATCAGATGAGAATTGTAAAACTTTGAGAGTCAAAATATCTTGCCGAGAGACGCTTTCTAACTTAAAGCTATAGTAATTTTTCAGTATTTTTATCCCTCGTATCAACCACGGCTTCTCGGTCTACTGGGAACAGCATTGTGAAATGCCAAGTAGTTGTTTTGTCGTTGCGAAGTGTTGTGTCTGTGTTTGACATCCATTATTATTGTTGACAATTGAATTCAAGTCCGGACTTGGATTTGATTATCAACACATTAACAATGCAAGACAAGAGACACATGTAAGGTATTTGTTGACATGCTGAGTACCGGTTATTTCAACACGTTGTTGGAAGTAGACATAGAAACTGTAGTCGACACATGCATCAAGAAGTTGAAAAATACTGTCAAAAGTTACAGTTACTATACATTTGAACAATCAGAAAAAATACTGAAAAATGGAGCAAAATACACTATTTAAGATTTGTAAGCTCTACATTGTGATTTATCCCCCGCTTATTTTGTTCTTTCGGTAAAACGAAGTTTCTTTCTTCTGTTCTCTAAATCATGTCGTTAAGTGCTATTGTCGAAGACCGCATTCTAGTCCGGACTAAAATTCATTTTGTCAACAACGTGGCATATTTCATATTATGCATTGTGTTTACAGGTCTGCTTCTTGGTATTTCGACACACTTTAGAGAGGAGGGTAAAACATTGATCTGTTTTTAAGAACAACTTTTTTAAAAAGTTACAAATATTTACCCTTTCATGTAAGCGTCCAACGGTACCGATGCAAGTACACACTTCCATGCGTTTTCACGTTAAACGGACTAAGTCTGAAGTTATTCCCTCGCAGCGTGCCTGAACGTGGTTTTAGGGCCAACAAAGTACACGTTACATTCCTACCCAATATTTTACTCTTTACAACACCCTGATAAAGTAGATTAATTCCCTTAGGAAAATGTTGTGATTTCAATATACCCATTCTTTTTGTACACTGTAGGCTTTGTTCACAATATTTGTATTTCCGAACGGAATCATGTACCAACCTATACAGGTGCCGCCAACTGTTAATATTTTTTGAATTTTACAAAATCGACACAAAACATGCTACAAAGGCTGATATACTGATTTCACATATTTTTGACCTTGACCTAAAATTTGGAAAGGAAATTAAAGTGGAGCTGTTCGTTAACTGCCCTCCCACTGGCATACGCGGAAAATATGCACTCCGATGTCCATGAGCTGCCTGCTCCCTACTCCCCGCCACGTACACTGAGTTCGAGGTCCCAACTGCCCTCTCCCCACCACATTTTCCATTGACCGCCACGTGTACATCTTTGGACACTGGACAAGTTTTGGACATTGCTTCCCTCTAAGTTGGGCGCTTCATCATCCCTGAAGTTATATCAACCACGGCATTCCCTTCCTCTGCCTATTTTCCGGTACCCACCGCAAAAAATGTTCTCCCCACCCACTGTAAAAAAACTAAAATTTCTTCCCGGCCCATTGTAAAAATTGACTTTTTCTCCCCGCCCGCTGAACACCTTTGTGCACGAAAATGTTCGTTGGGGACACCTGCCTATAGTAAGCTATATGCTGTATTTGTTCACACAATCATTTTGAGTTCGTGAACGGAATCTTGCATCGACAAGTATACTGTCTGTCATGAAATACGACGAACTATCAATGTGTGATCAGTCTGAGTCAGGAATAGTAGGTTATTATCTAATCCGTCAGTTGGGAGTCGTTATAACTGAATGCAAAGGTACACACGCACTGGCATTGGCAATCAACGTTTTGGTTTTGTTGTCGAGTATATGCCGTTGTCCAGCTGAAATGTATCAAACTTACAGAAACATCACCCTTTATGCTAAAAATAAATATTGGCGAGTTGAACGAACCCTGAACTATCGAATTTGTCTCAAATGGCGCCAAATATCGGGTATATTCAGAGTGGTCGTTGTGTTGTTACGTTGATGGCGTCTTTCTACGTCACTTTATAGACATGAGGCAGACGTTGAAATGTTTCCTTCGAGGTTAATAAACTTTTATCATTCTATTGTTACTGGGATTGTAAATTTAAGCGGGAAGACCAAACTAATATAACGACTTTACGCCTTACAGGGTTTCAAAATCTTCATTACACCAAGATATATCTTCTTGTTGCCATGCCAATCAACTGCTTCAATAACCTTTAATATACTTATTCCACACAGTCGCCGAACCATACTGTAAAACTAACCGTCCCTTACATTGAACTTTACGCTCGTTGTCAATTCCAAGGCCGCTGCCCTAAGTATGGCATTTACCTTGCTTTTTTATCGATCGATATCTGTCGACAAAACAAGAGAATGACATAAATCTCTGAATACTGGTGGACTTTTCTGCCGTAAACATACTTAAGATCGTAACAAACTGTCGACGACAATCTTCCAAAGGCAGGTCGCAGAACCAAGGCCAGAGCGCCGGACAATTTGACTTGTGTATACAATCTACTTATGACAGTTTCATAAGTAAGAACAGGTAGGAGAAAGAATGTTGCGGTTTGCAAATTTTTTGCAAACTGTAGTTAATGCACCAAAAGCGAACGATTTATATAATTCGGAAGAATTTTGTCGAAAATATTATGTACAGTAACAACGGCATCATCCCCTGCCTCCCCGTCTGTCTGTCCGTCCGTCTGTCGGTCTGTCTGGCTGGCTGTATATATGTGCATCTCTGTCTGCCAGTCTGATAGACCGACCGACTGACTAACTTTCTATATCTGTCTCTCTGTCTCTCCCCTACCCATCTACGACAATACTCTCCAATATTGTATTTAATTTGTCACTGTAGGAAGAGTGTAGGGCGTATGGAGGATGGATTTTTTTTCTCATTCGACAGAACCAGACGTTGTGGTGATTATCAGAGAAATAATGAAAAAAAGGCAAATTTGTATGCGTCAGTCGGTTTGCAGCACCGCCTCGCATTAGGCGATTATGTCTTTTTGCGAGATTCATTCATGCGCTGAGTTCTTATCGGCCTTACTTATCAGCATGAACACTGCGTGGGCCATCGGTCAGATCGTTAGCGGTCATATTCCAATTAGATAATAACTTGCGGATAAATACTGTTTATCTCCACCTTGTTGTTGAAACAAGTCACTGGTATTTGGTCACGGTGGTTCTAAAAATGAATCGGACGTGACGTCTGCGCGTGAGACTTTTGAAGTCAACAACGCTAGCCATCTGTCGTCGACATTCCAAGCTATACTTTTGAACAGATTCATAGATACACGTTGCGTAGGCAACACGGCCTACCACCTACGTGAGATGACGTGCAGGCGCAGAACGTGGGTGTACGGACTGTGTACAGCTAGACAAATTGTTTCATAGTAAATACGTCATATCGTAGACGTCATACGTAAATTTGTGACGTCATGCAAATTGTTCCTACAACGAGATACTAGTACACAGTGGGTGTCGGTGTTTCCAGTATACGAAAAAATAGCAGTTCAGAATCGCCTTCTTTCAACATCGCTTCCGGTGATAATAATGAAAAGCCGTCCTGCCGGATTTTTGCGGAAACCTTTCTGAATGGAATGCCCCGTTATTTCAGTGCTGTTCAAAATTCTGATAGCAACAGAGCTGTTTACGACATTTTCGACAACCTGAAACGATTTCCAGGGGGATTTCTATTTTACCGCCTAAAAGTAATCTTTTGAAAATTGCCAAAGGACCACTGAAATTTGCTTTTGTTTGAATCATAGCTTCACAGAAGAATGAAAGTATTTAAAGAGCGAACGTTTGCGGCCTATATAGGATATTCAAATATTCAGTAATTGTGTTTTTACCAGGATTTCACACTAGCTAGGCATTTTGAGTTTTAACCTGTCATATCAGTTTGCTTTCAGAATAACATGCATTTGACACTAAGTCTTCAAATGAGTGCAACAAGAGCCTTTATTAAAAACATGATTTCAATTGTTCGAACAGTTTATGATATCGCAATGTGCCATTAGCATCCATCACAATATTTTGCCTCGTTATTCTGTTAAACGCAGATATGTTCAGATTTAAAGTGACTGTGGTAACATACCTATGTAGACTTTTGTTTAAAAAGTGGGCCTCACCAAATCGATATTCGAAGATTAAATGTCATCACCAAGTATTAATCTGCCAAATTTACAGGCGATCATGACAAAAGGATAAACGTTCATCATTTAAAGACCTCACTGTGTAAACAGGAATAGTTTGTTGTTCCGCAGAGCTCTACTTAGTTCGTAGAGCACGTCTCTGAACTACTGAAGACAGAATGGGAGACAAGAACTATAGTACTGCATCCTGACAGACAATTCTTGACGATGAAGGTTTTGAAGCTTCGCTGACATTTTTTGTGGAACCAAATTTTAACCAACAGATGTTACGACAGAAAAAGGCGGTAAAGTTAGCGCTTTTCTTTAAAATAAATTCATTGAAACAACTAAATTTAGGATGTAAATTAAATAAAAATTACAATGAAGAGCAAAAATCATGTATCTCAGCTAGGACTGCACAAAACTCCTAATCTCCAGAGAGTTGAGTCAGACAGACACTTATGGGAGAGGAAGTCCTTCTTTGGCTGCAGACTTGATGTAGTCCGAACCGCGGCGTGCAGAGTTTACAGAGCAAATCTAGCGTGAGTGTGAAGGTTTGGAAAGTTTCCAAGGTCCTGAAATATACACTGACGTGATCCCTAATAGCCAAACTGAAAATCTATACCGTGCCGTATTTATATTTAAAACGATTCTATCGATATCAAGAAGATATCACAACAATCTAGAATTTCTAATGATATGTTAATTACTGTTCTAAAAATATCTTCACTTGTAGTAAACATGTTTTTCTAGAAAGTTATAAAAATGACTAACTAAACTCAAGGCCATGGAGGAGAATGGCCTACATAACACAACAATCAAGGATAAAACTTCAAAATTGATGGTTTTCATAGTGTATTAGAGAAGTAAATTACCCTAAAATTCAAATTCAAAGTGGTCGCCATTTGCTGTATTCACTGTTTGGGTAGCATTGAATTTTCCATTTCATATAATAAACAAGGCGATGAAACTTAATTTTCCCCACAATATTCAAAATGATTCTGTTTGCATTCTAGGACAGAGAAGATTGTGAGATTATGAGATTCAGTCTCTCTATTGCATTTCGCGTCGGAGAAGTAGCTCTTGCTACACCGTTATATTAGTTTGGACCATTTTCCAATGTTTTCATAATTAACTGATAGACATGGTCAAGTATTTCTTATTTTACGCCAAATAACATGTTAAAATTTCCAGTAGTTGGTTGTTCAACGCTGTGAGCATATATCTATGACGTGAATTGTTATTATTTTTTCAATAATCAGATTAAATTCAAGACTATGTGCTCGAGGGTATGTGACCATTTGTCCGACGTAAGGAGGGCAAATGGTCTTCTGCCCCGAGGGTACATAGTCCCTTGTTTGGGCTATAATGTTTTTATTACATGCCTCTCTTACAGTTTTTACTCAAAATATTTACGTTTATTGGCAAATGATAATCAAATGCTTTATTTCCATTTTAGATGAAAAACCGTTAAAAATGGAACGATTTTCATCATCAAATGATATATTTAAACTACTGTTTATGCCGTTTATCAAATTTTTTATGCAAAATTTTCCAGAACCGGATTTCCTGTGCATAACATGAAATTTCAAGACCTTTATATCAAAAAGTTGTCAAGTTGAAAATAGTTCCGGTTCACTTTCAGTCATGTGATGACTATGCAGCCCGCGACGTCATCGACGAGTTACCATTGAATCCTATGTAGCGCGCGACGTTCGATATACGAGGCATGTGATAATAACTATTGCAACCTATGGATATACCGATTCATAGATATTATAAACAGTTGACGTATCGAATACTGGGTATTTTCAACTTGTCTTTTGAAGTAGACTTAGAAAGTTTGGTTGATACATCAGTTCCACACGGGGAAATAGTTATCGAGGAATCAATCACTAATAACGGTCATTCTCAGAATTGTCGAAAATGGTCATGTAGAAACTATATGAGGCCAAATGATAGGTAGTGCTTTGGGATTCGCTTTGTTTTTATTTTCTTCGTATGCACGTGTTTATATAGGACAACACTTTAAATCAGCTGATATGAACAAAATGGTTTTCTGTGTACTTTGTTTTCATCAGTTTGTATCACGTGACTGTGAAGCTAGTTAAATTTTTGACATCTTCAAACATGTTGAAATAGTTGGACAGGGGTGATTAGAGACTCCAAAAAGACGTTTTAAACTTCACGATCGAAACTTCCCTCAAGCAAAATTAAGCCTCTTTCTTTGTTTTAGTGTAAAGTACAAATCAGGGCAAGGGGTCGCCTTTTTGGATTTGAGAAAAAATACTGTTACTGTACGCTGTGTTAACTTTGTGAGGCAAATTAAAATATCGATTTTCACACACAAAAACTGAACAAGACTGTGATTCAGAATCGAGTTTCAAAATAACCTTCCCCCAAGTCGCGAAATACATTCTACCTAAACAGCAACTAATTACATATCAGAAGAAGAAGAAACAAAACATTAAAGGTCACCGATAGCCACCAGAAATACAATATCATGGTGAACAAACTAGACACAGTAACCGTGAGGAACAATTCATCAAACATCATGGTTATTCTGAAGGATCTTCGTGTCAATGATCGACATTATTCAAGTTCATGATTGAGATGTTTCTTTTACTTTATCTGGGTATCCAAGAATCTTAATTAAATTACCATGCCCTGCCTGTCGCATTTTGATTGGTCGAGCTGAACCACGTGACTGACCACAAATACACAGTAATGGTCTGTTTACATGCCCGTGAATATGAATAATAAGATTAACAACTCAAAGTATCGTAACTTTACAGCTGAAACGTAAATCAAAATCAATCATAAAATAAAGTGGAGCACTTGTAGGTTGAGCACTTGTAAGTTGAGATACTTTTTTCTGAAAACATACCCGGATTTGCCAATTTTTTACAGCGCGCGTGACAGTGCGTCGCGTATTGCTCAGTTTCTGGGGCCCAGTTGTCGTTCGCTCCTGAAATTTTCGGAAATTTTGACGGTTTTCTTGGGTTCGCTGATAATATAATGGAAATAACAGACTCCGCTCTGACCATTAACGTTTATTTGTGGGCGCGGGCTCGAGGAAAGCCAAATTAACGGGCTCGGCAAGCCTCGCCCGTTAATTTTTGGCTTTCCTCTCGCCCTTGCCCACAAATAAACGTTAATGGTCAGTGCGTCGCCCGTTATTTCTATATTGATTCTCTGCCTTCACTGGAGCAAAACAGGTGTAACATTGACTATTGTGGAGACTATTACGAAGAAAGTTTGCTCCTCAGAAACATTTTGATAAGACACAGAGTTCAATGCCCTAGCGCGAGCCGATTTCATGGCTGGACAGTTGTGTGTTAATTTGAGACCGTGACAAATTATTATTATTATTAAAAATTGTTTAAAATGCACTACACATACGTCTCAGCACATTGTACATAGCTGTATAAAATAATTTAAAAATACAACCACACTAAAAAATTAAAACAGAAAATTACACATAAAACTGAGTAAAAAAGTAGGTTTTCAAACTGCGCTTAAAACTATCTACACTTCTGGCGGTCTTAATTTCAAATGGCAAATCATTCCATAGTAAGGGTGCAAACATATATACAAAGGTACCGAAAAAAAGGCAATGACAAGATGTCCACAAGTTAAACTTAGCAACAAATTTGGAAGTTCAGGGTACACATCCGCTTATAACATCTGTTGTTTTCATTTTCTGTATGGTAATGAGTTAGAACGTGCATTTACAATTAATTTCTGCTGTATTTATAGTTAAGTTAATTAACGTCTGCTGTATTTGCAATTAAGTTGATAAAGTATATAGTTGGGCATTAAGTTGGTTTAGCAGCTCTTAACACCAGCGGGCTCATCTGTAAGCATCTTCCTTCAAGAAATAAAGATCCTTATTTATCATCCACAAGCCTCTACTCTGGTCGATCTCTGGTATCCTGCTCGTAAGACGAACATAGTGTTCGTAGTAATAATATTCAGAGTTAAATTAAACATCATATGTCAATCTCCGATGACACTTCACCATTTCGGTGTCACAATGATGAATTACAGAAGAGTTTGACACCGGGTATTGGCAGCAAATGTCTCTGCAACTACTGGCCAATATTTTATATTGATGCCTTCGAGAACGTTGGACTCAATTGAGGTTTATTTGTTATACTTGATGGAAAGTGCTTTTACATGGTGTGTAAATGGTAGTATAAGTATGCCAAAATATATGAAACAATCCACATGTATATATACAAAAGATAAGTGTATCTTCTTCTGTAAAGATATATATATATATATTATATATATATATATATATATATATATATATATATATAATATATATATATATATATATATATAATATATATATATATATAACCGTGAGGAACAGTACATCAAACATCACGGTTATTCTGAAGGATCTTCGTGTCAATGATCGACATTATTCAAGTTCATGATTGAGATGTTTCTTTTACTTTATCTGGGTATCCAAGAATCTTAATTGATTCTCTGCCTTCACTGGAGCAAAACAGGTGAAACGTTGACTATTGTGGAGACTGTTACGAAGAAAGTTTGCTCCTCAGAAACATTTTGATAAGACACAGAGTTCAATGCCCTAGCGCTAGCCGATTTCATGGCTGGACAGTTGTGTGTTAATTTGAGACTGTGACAAACATCTACAAAGGTACCGAAAAAAAGGCAATGACAAGATGTGCATTTATATATATATATATATATATATATATATATATATATATATATATATATATATATATATATATATATATATATATATATATATATATATATATATATGCAGTTACATTACATAGATAACATCCCTCGGAGGTGTTAGTAAATAGTATTGTTTATTTCTGTCAGGTTGCAATCGACCTTTACATTCTTAAGTAATTTCAAAAATAATACACTTCCGTGACACTTCCTAAATGGCTTTGAGTGCAATTCACATTTTATTTTGCTGGTTGGGAAATCGACAATATACAAGTTAGTTTATTATCTTTACTGTGTCGCTTGACGACCATGCGTGTGTAATGCCCTTACTTTCAATATAGTTGCACGCAGTTGACGATATGTTTAGGATGCAAATACTGATATTGCATAAATTAATTTACTGATAGTACTTTTGCAAGTCTTGTCGTGCTTAACGAAAAGGAAAAAAATCTTCAGTTATGAAAAAACCAAATCAACTAAAGTAACTAAATATCAACAGATTGACCAAAGCGAAGCTTTGATCACAAACTGGAAAGAAAGTGTTTCGGTACTTTCCCGCATATTGATGTCAGACAGTTCCATACGCGTCATGGAAATGTGTTCATATCAGACGCAGAGGTTATGCCCCTTGGTATTTATGCTGGTTGAGTGCCGTATGGATTTCTTAAAAATTCAAAACTTTCCAATTAGAGCTTTCAACCCCTGTCTGTGTTACAAAACTAGCAGACATGATGCATTGAAACATCATTAATATTTGACGCATCATCGATCCAAACAGGTGACGTCATAATTCAAAGTACAGTACGGTTTGGCCTCTATTCGCTGCACTTTTTTCGAACTTGATGCAAAATAAATTGCTACAATGAAAGATATTCACCAACTTTGAAAAGATAATAAAAACATTAAACGATTGGATGCTATCATGAGGGGCAACAAGCATCAGAAAAGGCCTATGGGGCATTAGTGCTGGTCGTGTTGCCATAGTGAAATACACACGGAAATGTTGTTTTTTAATTTCTATTAGTTCCCCTTTTCTTTATGTTTTCCCGTCACGCAAGCATTGCAGAGACTCTGACAGCAAATTAACCGAACGTGTCACTTCCCCTTTTAAAATTCTCCACTGATGATATAAGCGAACCGTTGCCGTCATGGTAAAATAAACGCTATTGGAACTGATTTGGGATAAGTGGATCTTCATATTTTTCAAATTTCTCTGAAGTGTTAGGTGCCCTGTAGCTGAATGTAGATTACAAATTACTCATTAAAACAAGTGTTGAACTTAAAAGAAGAGCAGATTAGGTTACATTGGCAGATTAAACCGACATTATTTCACCATCAAATTATCCCAAATTAGTTCCAAGCAAAAGCGTTACACACTGTAATTGTAGCTGCACGGGCGAAGTAAATTCACCTTGTAAATCGAGATGTCGTGGCGAGGAAATTATTAACGGCGGGGTTTTTTTAGTAATCAGGGTATAATTACATCGATTTATCACGATGCAAGCGACTTGCCGTGGTTTCTATGGTAGAAACAGGCATTACCTTGACAACGGTCGTCTCTCGCTTTTCATTTTAACTCATATGCTATACGATCGCCTACATTGCATGGCTGCCCTAACTATAGTTTCCCGTGCTGCATATTTTTCCCGTTGCGTCATAACAAGCTCTGGAATTGTGACGTCACACATTTTTCAGGGTGTGGCATGTCAGTCGCGATTTTCCCGAAAGCATCACAGAAATAAGGATGACGTCCGGGGCAAATTTGAACAAATTTTTCAGTGGATGAACTGACTGCATTAAAATTTCATCTTTTTGTGTAAGTTTTTTTCAAGGTAAGCAGGAAAGGTAGTTGATTAAAATACTCGCGATGTCATGATGAGAATTTCTCAGACTAAGAGAACATTTTGATACTGAAATAACAGTGGCAAAATTAGCTGTTATTAGCTGTCTGGCGAGTGATATCGTTGGGATATATGTTCCGTACGTTGCTTGTATTTGGAAGAATATTTTTTTCGATTTTGTACATTTATTACTTCACTAGCCGATGACGTCAGCTAGCCGTTCAGTGTTTTCACCGCAGGCACTGTACAATCTAAGAGCAAAAGGCAGATGCTGACGCAAGTTGCTACGTGAAAGCCTGTCATCAAACCATTTTTGTGTGTGGGTGATATACGCCTTCAAGACAGTGGACTGTATCTTTCAACTTCGTGTGACAGAGAGCATATCTGTTAACACAAATAGAGAGAACCAAGAGCAAATTCGCTCTTCAACTTGAAATTGTAGCAAAAGTGGGGATGCTCGTCTATTGCACGGTAAAGGTACGCACCACACTGTATAAGAGGCCGTTACTGACCGGAGTGCGCAGAACACGATTCGATTTCGGAACTAATTTGGGATAATTGAATGATGAAGTAATGTCGATTTAATCTACAAAGATTATCTCATCTGCTTTTCTTTTTATATTACACACTTCTTTTTATGAGTAATTTGCGATATTGCAACATTCACCTTTATGGCACCTAACACTTTTGAAATTTTTGCAAAATATGAAAATCCAAATATCCCAAATTAGTTCCAATCGCGTTGCAGGCACACGATAAAATGTAAGCTAAAGAGCGCCATTTGGACAGATACTAACTTCTACATTTCACAACTCTTGTCTTGTTTAAAGATTGTGTAGACTTTGTTTTGTTTTTGTTTTTGATGGGTTTTTTTTGCAAAAATAAAACAAAAGACCGAGTGTGTTCTTCAGGGCACGCACATTGCGGCGGCCATTTTGAATTTCAAAACATGCAAATTAGCAAGAGTTTTGTCTGGTACACGTGCATCACTGTCAGTCGAAAATGACAATGTCTAATTCGGAAAATGTGTGCTGATGTTTATTGTTAATCTATAAAAGGTTGAAGAGTTTGTCTCTGAAAGTGGGCTAGCGAAAGTTAAATTTTTCCATGTTCTAGTCCTTTGCTACTTTAAACGAACGACGACGGTAACTTTGACAATACTTTCATTATTTTGTCCTAGGAAACAAAGTACATCTTCTTTCTTAAGAATGATCCTCCATTGAAGATATTTGGACTCTCAAACTCTTACAGTTTTATTTTTGTCTGATTCTTGTGAGGGTTTATTTTGACGCTCTTTGGAGTAAACCTCCTTAGTTTTGTTCAAATTGTGAAGTTTATTTACTCAAAAGAGATAACACAAAGATGGCAGTAATTTCGGAATTTCAAAGATCGGTAAATATTGGGTAAGTCGTTTTTCTAATACCAACATTTGGACGGTGGTCCACAGGTTTCTATTCTTGATTTAGAAAGAGAATGGTTGCAAGTTTGCTTTAGGAAAATTTGAGCAAATGTTTAAATGTTTCATTTCAGTAAAAGCCTTGCCAACACAACCCCTTTATGTATGGTATGCAATGTAATCGTTAAAAAAGGAATGCTCACTCTGACTTAAAAATTATTCAGCTGTCAATTTGCATCAGACTTACTCTTATACAGGTTGTGTTCACAGGTTGAAATGTTGATAGCTTGGCATAATGATATAACGTTTGAGGGCAGAACAATGAACTGTACTGTAAAAACAGATCATGAAATACCTGAAAAGTTACAGATAATGGAAGGTTAGGTTTAAAGTAATGACTCGATTTTATATATTACAATACAAAATTGATTTTAGTGCATCATTTCTCTTTCTCTTTCACTTATAAATCGTTACAATTCATGGATAAAGTTGTTCTTGTAATTTGAACAATTTTGCTATTCTTTGAAAAATGATATCACGTACTGCGGGAGCTGCTGGCGCATGATGTATTATGCGGTCATACAACATCAGACATTATATCATACCTGTATATTGATGGCGCAAATATTGCGATCTGATTGGTCTAGGCGTGGAAATAACCTTGCTACATTCACAATATTGCACGGTTTGGGACAGGCACAAGCTCTTACTAGAGAAATTTTCAAATATTTTGACGTCATAAGCAATGATTTCATTTTAATTATATGATATAATAGCAATAAACCTCCACAGCAATGGGTTTACTACTCGATTTTGCCCAGTTTACTCCATACCTGCTGTCGCATGTGTAGGCTACATACATGCGCCCTGAACTGGTCAAAATCTCGTGCGATATCGTCGCTGGGTGTGGTTTATTGCTTAATTATACAATGTTAAACCGTGACATCCTACTGCGTAGAAATTCCCGCAATGTCATTACTTTGTTATTTGCCTTAATCGCAATTCGTTATTTAAGCAATAACCCCCGCCGCAAGAGGGTATACACGAGATTTTGGTACAATGCGCGACATATAGCACGAGCCGATAGGCGAGTGCTATATGGAGCGAATTGTACCAAAATCGGGTGTATACCCGATTGCGAAGGGGGTTATTGCTATTATATTATATCAACTTGTGTGTCTTTGTTGTCTTGCTTGGGTATTTTTGTCGCTTTAAGCCCATAATGCAGAAAACGTACGCATGAGAGATCGAACGTCGGAAATTCATCGCCCGAGACCGAGCATTTTTATAAGTTTGGATAACGTTGACAACAGACGCACACAGTATCCTACGATAAATATGCATTACATGTACGTTCATCAACATTGCATTTTATTCACATGCAACGCGAACACTAACTTGCGACCTGCTGCAGACACAGAAAATGGGTCAAGAGTTCAAATCACAAGAAAAAGTAACAACTTTTTCGTAAATTTATAACAATAGCCCTGGCTATTTGGCATACTAAAAATAGATTTGTCTCCGGCTGTTGTCTCATTTTATTATCAAAATTCCTGATGCATGAATGATCAACAATAATATCGTTTAATATTTAGCCTGACAATTTTATTTATCCATAGTGATTTTCATCTATGTCTCACTATGCATCTTATCTCATTTCCTTCGTAGTGCGTAACTACTACTCGACTCTGTCTACTTGTCTGTCTGTCGTTCTGTCTGTCTGTCTTTTTTCTGTCTGCCCCTCTCTTTGCCTGTCTGTCTTTGTCCTGCTATTAGTCTTTAATGTCTGTTTTTTCGTCTCTGTGTCTATTTTTCTGTCTGCCTCTGCCTGTGTCTGTCGGTCTCTCTTTCCGTCTGTCACTCTCTCCGTCCGTCTGTTGCCTTGTATCAGTACATACAAACATACCTACATACCTACCTACCTACCTACCTACCTACCTACCCACATACATACGTACGTCACCGTTTCAGGAATTAGTAACAGACATGGCTCAATTTATACGTTGTGCATAATTCTAATGGTTTTGCCATAAACGTAGTCTTGATCTTGTTCATATGGTATACAGTTCCCATAGCACTAGAGTTTCCTCAGACCTCTGCCAAAGCTTTGCTGTTTCCTGTAAATTGAAAATGTCGATTGTGCAGCTAGCTTGCCGTCATTAATTTTCTAATGGGATATCTGAAACATAAACGTGCCAACAGCATAGTAATAGTGACAGCATCGATAAATTTAAGGTGACAGGATTGTTGTCATGGTACTGAAGAGGGATAAAGTTAACTAAATGCACGGGGTTTGCCAAGGTGTTTATCAGAAAATGATAAAAAGGGGGAAAAGTATCTTACGAGAGTTCGAATTCCTCTAAAGGTCAAACCTTCAAGATATTTCTTAACATTTCCTTGTCTTAAAACGACCTCTTTCCTTATTGAGAATTTGTTTTGATGTATTATGATCACATGCCTCTGTCTCCCACAACGTTGGGGTTTGAGAAGGCACGTTTCTCACATTAGATGTGGTTAAGGGAGTTCAAAGTTAAAAATGTGACCCAGACAAAGAGAATTTAGTCATAACCTAACACTAAGAAATTCTCGTTCTGTGTCGAATAATTATGGCCCTTTTTTGAATTAAGGGCACATGTGTGAAGAACGCGCTTTTACTAGACTCTGAAGGGAAGACTTAGTGCAAAATTACAGTGAATGCAAGAGATTTGTGTTTTTTCAGTGACATTTTTGTAAGATGACATCATTCTTATTTACACTGAAGCATACCGATATATTACCATTCAAACTACACGAGAAAAATCATTTTTATGTGAGCAGGAAGACGATATCCGAATTCACATTCATTCATTCATTCATTCATTCATTCATTCATTCATTCATTCATTCATTCATTCATTCATTCATTCATTCATTCATTCATTCATTCATTCATTCATTCATTCAGTCAGTCAGTCAGTCAGTCAGTCAGTCAGTCAGTCAGTCAGTCATATGTAATAAGAGAATAGTCAAGGGGAATGGACTGAACATAAGCCGACAGGAAAGGAATGTCATGCTGAAATACAAACAAAATCTTGAGAATTATGCCCTCACAATGCAAGCGTTTTCTCATGTGCGTCGTTGAATTACAGGTATCAAATAATAAACGAACTAAACGCACTTAAGGCCAAACAAAAAAAATTGTGCCGTTCCGATAACCCAACCTACCCTATTTTTTACCTGCCGACCCTAAACTATTTAGAGCTACGTAAAGACGGAAGTAGATAAGAAAAAAACCCGTAAAATCACGCGTTTGTTACTTGGCATTTGAATTTTGCTTGAACGAGGATATCTTTTATGTTTTTGTTTCCTTTTATATGTATGATACATTTTTCTGGAAATTTTGTGGCCAGTGTTTGACCGCCCTGAACCCCTGCAAATGCATTTTTAAAATAAAAATATTTTTGAAAAAAAAAATTCCTGCCGACCTATATACCCTGTTTTTGCAAACAATGTTATCGTAACAGCACAATTTATTTTTGGGGGCCCTAATTTGTCGATCAAATTATTTTGACCGTGTAAGGATGATTATTGTTCCCCGTTTCTTTTTTGCTCGCGTCTGTCCAACAAATAAGTAATGTTTTCGAAAAATGGAAATTTCGTGCTTCTGCCGTTTGATGTATCATACAGTACAGTCAATATAATTCTTGACTTAATTAACTTCAAAAATTGTCCATTGTGTTACCGTGAAACCTTGGTTTCCAAGCACTTGAAAACAAAACGTGCAAGTTTTATGAAAAGACGCCTTTCGTAAACAGTGAATCAGTGAATTTCCGCTGGGTTATTATTTTTCGATTTGTCATTTCCTGTTGACGTGTTGCTTTCGCATGCGGATGTGTGCGCTTTTTCCGACAGCTGATGACGTCATCCACTCTGAGCGCTTCATCAGTTGAATTAATACTGGAAAGATGCTCTCTATCACTTTTGACACAGACTGTCGTCATGAAGCCTCCACGTTTGCTATGTAGATCCGTCAAATAAAGCCTGTTTCTGACTAGACTTTACAAACATGTACACTGAATTGTCAAAATTATAACTTTCGATTTCCGTGTGGGTCACAAGTATGTAATTACGCAACGAAATAAACGCCAGAACTGCGATCAGATTGAGAAATTTCGAAGTTTGCTCGTGGCTAATCTTCGGCGTCAAATCACGTTGTCTTGTCATTACTGATATCGGATAACCTTCAAAAGAGTTCAAGAAAATTGAAAGGTGCAGAAGCTACTCTTAGGATTTCTTTAAGAAATATTATCCATTGCCATGATTTTTTCACCGCATTTGTTCGCATAAATATTTAATTTCTTGTTGTGCTCTAAACGTTCTGAGTGCCAAGACATTTTATGGTCAATCTACTATTTTGATTTAGGTAAGAGAAATAAAATCAGAATTTAAATCCAATGTCCAATTTAACATGTTGGAGCGGTTCTTAATTCATCTAAATGCAGCATATATAATATATATTGTTATGTAGGTCATTTCCCCCCACACTCATCATGACCTGAGTTCAATTAGTCTAGAACATTCTCAAGGTCACTGCCCTTGATGACCTAACAACCTTGAATTCAATTAGTCATGTTTGGAATGTTCTGGAAAGTTGATTAGTTGTGTAAGGGAGATAATTTTAGAACAGTAATTAGCATGTCAATAAAAGTTCTAGATTGTTCTTATATGCCTTTATAAAAGGGACGTGCACAGCTTCCAGTCAGACTTTTGGGATCGTGTCTCTTGTGTGTTACTAAACTCCAGCAGTAGTCATTCTCAAGACTTTTCAAGACCTTCACTGTCAACGCTGGATTTATACTGTGGACTTTGTGCAGCTTCAAGCCTGCAAGCCAAAGGACTGTTCATTCATCCGACTGACTGTTACAACTCTGAGACTGGAGCTTTGCCGTCCCAGCTGAGATAAGTAGTCTGTACACTTTTAAAGCTTGTACTCTATCCCGACTTAGCAATTAGTTTTATTTTTGTAATAAATTTTGTTTAAACGTTAACTGCTGAGTTCACCCTTTTGTTCGTTTCTCTGCACGTAACAAATTGGGGGCTCGTCCGGGAGACGAATATTTTGAGCCGTTTGACAACATTTTGCCTACCTTTTCAAAACTACTTTAACTGTGAACTCAGCGAAATTCAATCATGGCGGAATTTAAGCCAGACGAATTTATGGATGACCTTGATCAGGACACATTTAATTCCCTCAGAAAAGACAACCTCATAACACTGGCCAATTTCCTTAAAGTAGATGTCAAAAGATCTATGCGCAAGCGAGAAATACAGTTCAAGATTGCAAAACATTTAGTTAATTCTGGCCATTTTGAGGAGTCTGCCTTAAAAGATTATGAGCCTGAGTCTTCCTTCGAACTCAAAAAATTAGAATTAGAAATACAGGCAGATTTGGAGCTTAAGAAATTGGAATTAGAAAAGGAGAAATTACAAATGGAAGAAAGACAGAGAGAAAAGGAAAGAGAATTAGAAGAACATCGACTACAGTTAGAAATGAGACGTTTAGAGCTTGGACAGTCAGGAAAATTCTTCCCTTCAGACAAGTTGACATCACTAAGCATTTCAGGTTAGTTCCCCCTTTCCAAGAAAAGGATGTTGATAAATATTTCCTTCATTTTGAGAAAATTGCTCAGAGTCTGAATTGGCCTAAGGAGTCCTGGTCTATGCTTTTGCAGAGTGCTTTGGTGGGTAAAGCCAGAGAAATTTACATTCAGTTGTCAGTAGAGCAGGCTTCAGATTATGATTCTGTGAAGGAATTAATTCTCAAGGGCTATGAGTTGGTGCCTGAAGCTTACCGTCAGAAATTTAGGGATTGTGAGAAGGTGAAGGATCAAACTTATGTTGAATTTGCTCGAACAAAAGAACAACTGTTTGATCGTTGGTGTTCTTCGAAAAGGTCAGTCAGAATTATGACAAATTACGACAGCTTGTTTTGATTGAGGAATTTAAAAGGTGCATCCGGAGTGACATCAAGACATTTATCAATGAACAAAAGGCAGATACATTGGAGGTTGCTGCACGTTTGGCCGATGATTATTCATTGACCCACAAATCTTCATTTCTCAGCAAACCATCCCAGTCCTTTTCATACAGAAACAATGCAGGTAAATTTAACTCCTCCTTTTCATCCAAGAATTTCTCAAAGGAAAGTAGGAAATCAAATGACAACAGTTCACAAAGTTCAAGTAACACTCCCACATCATCAGATCCCAAGTCTCAATCTCCTTCTGACAAACAGTTCGGTACACTTTCTTGTAATTATTGTAAGAAAGACGGCCATTTAATGTCAGATTGTTTCAATTGAAAAGAAAACGTGAAGGTCAAAGTGGTCAAAGTGGATCTAAGCCACCGGCTTTATTTCTTCATCAACTCAATTAGAGTCTAATAATGTGTGCAACACATTTTCTGAGGTTAAATCCCTCTTATCCCCAATTAATGAGGTCAAGGTCAATTCTTCTCAAGATAGCATTATGGGTATTTTCGAACCATTTATTCACGATGGTTTTATATCACTTTCTAGTGATTTTTCTTCCGCTACCCCTGTCAAAATTTTAAGAGATACCGGGGCTTCCCAGTCTCTTTTGTTGGCAGATACCCTGCCGTTTCTGAAAAGTCATTTTCAGGTTCTAAAGTTCTTATTAAGGGGGTAGATTGCAATGACTACATTCCTGTTCCTCTCCATAATGTCTATTTGTCTTCGGACTTTGTTTCTGGACCTGTGGCTTTAGGTATTAGGCCTTTTTTGCCTTTTGAAGGGATTCACCTTCTTCTTGGAAACGACCTTGCTGGGGACAAGGTCATTACTAATCCACTTGTGACTGATAATCCTAGTTTAGATCAGGATCCAGAGCCAATTGAACAAGAGATACCGATTTATTTCCTTCATGTGCATTACTCGAGCCATGTCAAAGAAAACTTCCGAGAATCAAATACTCTCAAAAATAATGTCACAGATGTTGACTTAAATGACACCTTTCTCAGTCAGGTGTTTGACACGGATCATTCCGTTATCCCTCGTGGATTTGAAACTTCCAGTAAAACTTCTGCTGACCAAAGTCAGACATTTTCTAGATCAAATCTCATTGCAGAACAACACAAAGACCCAGATATTTTGTCTTTGTTTGACAGGGTAGATGATGAAGGTAAAACTTCAGATAGCTCTGTTTCCTATTATACAAAATCTGGTATTCTCATGCGTAAATGGAGACCTCCAGATGTTTTGGTTGATGACGATTGGGCTATAAAACATCAAATTGTGGTTCCAAAGCCCTACCGTGCTGAAATATTGCGCCTGGCCCATGAAACGCCCTGGGCTGGTCACTTAGGAGTCAGGAAAACTTATCATAAAATTCTCAGTCACTTTTATTGGCCTAATCTCAGGCAGGATGTAGCACATTTCTGTAAAACTTGTCACACATGTCAAATGGTAGGAAAGCCGAATCAGACCATTCCAAAGGCCCCTTTACAGCCAATTCCTGCATTTCAAGAACTATTTAGTAGGATTCTAATAGACTGTGTTGGGCCCCTACCAAAAACAAGATCAGGAAATGAGTACATGTTGACAATTATGTGTACATCAACTCGGTTCCCCAGAAGCCATACCATTGAGAAACATAAAGACAAAGACTATAGTGAGAGCTTTAGTCAAATTTTTCACTTTATTTAGCCTCCCTAAATGTGTCCAGTCTGATCAAGGCTCCAACTTTATGTCTGGTATTTTTCAACAAGTAATGCAGCTAGGCATTAAACAGTATAGGTCATCCGCCTATCATCCAGAAAGTCAGGGTGCTCTTGAGCGATTTCATCAAACTTTGAAAAACATGATTAGGACCTACTGTTTTGACACAGAGAAGCAGTGGGATGAAGGAATTCATTTTCTGCTCTTTGCTGTTAAAGAGTCAATTCAAGAGTCTCTTGGTTTTAGCCATTTGAGCTTGTATTTGGACATACAGTCCGTGGCCCACTTAAGCTCGTTAAAGAGAAATTCCTATCAGACGATGATGATTGTCTGAATATTTTGCAATATGTGTCAGATTTTCGTACAAAACTCTCTAAAGCATGTGAATTAGCCAGAGAAAATCTTGAGTCATCTCAGCAGTCAATGAAAACCAAATATGATAAAAGCACCTCAAAACGGAAGTTTGAACCAGGTCAAAAAGTTCTTGTTCTACTTCCAATTCCTGGCAAACCACTCCATGCTCGTTACTTTGGGCCATACCTAATTGATAAGAAATTGAGTGATTTAAATTACATCATAATAACACCTGACAGGCGAAAACAAAAACAGCTATGTCACATAAATATGCTTAAGCCATATTTGGATAGGGATAATCCTACTATAACTCAGCCTGTCAGTGCAGTCAGTTCAAGCCATTATGAAGATAGTGATACTGAAACTGACTTGAGTGAAAATACTCTAAACTCAAAGCTGGGCTCGGTCAAGCTTCAGAACTCAGAAATCCTGGAGAAGCTGGAGTCTACAAAGTTGGCACACCTCCAGCCAGAACAACAACAACAGGTGAAAGAACTGCTCCACGAATATAAACACCTGTTTCAAGATGTTCCAACGAGGACAACGTCATCTATCACGACGTTGATGTTGGGGACAGTAAGCCTGTAAAACAACATCCATACAGACTGAATCCAACAAAAGCGAAATATCTCCAGGAAGAAGTCAAATACCTGCTGGACAATGACTTTATTGAACCCAGTAAAAGTAACTGGAGTTCGCCGTGCATACTTGTTCCCAAATCAGATCACAGTTATCGTATGTGCACGGACTTTAGGAAGGTCAACACTTTAACAAAGACAGACACTTTCCCAATCCCGAGGATTGATGACTGCATCGACCGAGTGGGAAAAGCCAAGTAT